>NC_051157.2:73013692-73262273 GCF_013339745.2 Dermacentor silvarum
GCTATGTATGTATGTATGTATGTATGTATGTATGTATGTATGTATGTATGTATGTATGTATGTATGTATGTATGTATTTATGTTATGTACATTCACTCTTGAAAAAGCCCACGTCTGTCCTGTCCTGTCATGCTCTGTTTTGTTCTGGTATTCTGTTCTAGCTCTGTTTAAATGCAGCAACACTTACGCCATCATAGGGTGTTCCTCGCTCGGTTTCACGGCTCCGGTCAGGTAGCTGCTGTTGGGGCAGACCTCGAAGTGGATGTTCTTAGATATAGCCAGCTTGAAGGCGTCGCCACCGTCGCGCATGGCTGCGTAGCCGTGCCCTATGCGCTCGGCCCCCAACTCCGTGATGGCGCGCGCGATGTTGCTCGGAGGTCCGGCTTCGCCCGCGTGAGCCGTCCGGTGCACGCCCAGAGTTGCCGCTTTCTGTCAGAGAGGAAACGAGTAAACGGCGAGTGCAAATCCTGCGCCGATGGCCTGACTCTCTCCTTCTCTCTTCTCAGTTAGTGGACATTTCATTAGCGTCTGGTGTATTCGAACGATTTGCAATGTTGAGAAACTTGAGTAGATGTTAACAAAGTCGATATTTCTTACGCGAATGTGCCGACTCCGTCTAGCTCTCGCACTCATCGGTGTGCACGAGGTCTGTCAGCAACATAACCAACTGGTTCATGAGCTACAGTATCTTTAGAGGCCGAATGCAACATAGTTTCGGACAGCCTAGCATCCGAACAAACTTCCGTACAAAAGTTTACATTTGAAATACGAATGAATGCATCTATGGGAAAGCTCCCGAAAATTGACGCTTCTTTTTTATACCAATATTGATAAACAAAGTTACTCAGAACGTTGAGAAACAGCGCTGCAACTCGGCATGACCTCAAAGATTAGCTGGTGCTCAAGGCTGCCCGCGACGCGCTGAGAAATCTTGGAGACGACGTGCTCAATTTTCCTCATACTGGCTAACCACCGGGTGCGCGCGTCGCCTGCTCAGGTGCTATTTAAAGGATTCTAGTAATAAAATTAGACAATTTCTAGGCCTGTAGCTTTGCGAGAATTGCTTCTAAAGCTTATACCACTAATTTAAAACCAATTGAGGAGTACCGTTTCGTTGTACTTAGCCTTCATGTGACACCGATGACGTCGTTGATGACGACTGCTAAAGAATGGCGCCCGTTAATAAAACAAATGCTTGTCAGAGACGTCCGCGGTTCAATCGCGCTGACGTCCCGGCGCAGCCCTACGAAAGCGTCCAGAATTCCAGAGCTACACCGTAACTGCCATAGCCTGCCATGACGTGCCGTAGCTGAGGTCGCCTATCATTATCTCCCACAAGGCAGCGGCGTGTGGGCGCGCAGACTGTTCAAAACTTGACAATATCATTTGCTCATTCAACCTGCTCTTCAGTCATCGAGCATCACAAACTGGCACGAGCCGGCACCGGACGAATTTATTTATTTCCAATAATGTGAGTTCTTGTCGGCTAGTTACATGGTGGGTATTACCACAATGTAAACTCAACAAGCCATTCTCAGGCTATAAATAAACAATATACGAACACAAATTATACAAGAAATATTTCCCACTTCTTTTAAGACATGGTGAGGGAGTCGGTACCGTCAAATATGATCGAAGCTATAGTTTATGTTTAGTCCAGTCTTATGTCCGTTTTAACGAGGATTGAATGTTTAAAAAGGTTGATTCACGAGAAGTAAGATTTCGCAGGATGCAGTTGGCGGTAACGTGGTAAAATTCAGTCAGAAGGCCGCATGTACAGTCTGGGATATACGATTAATATGCATGTATCGTTATAGCTGATAAAAGCACCATAACCTGGTGCTGTAACAGATTAGTTGCTCTCGTAATTCGTCAAAAATATGAATCGAAATCTGAAAATGAAAAGAATTGGTATTTTAAATTATTTTCAATTTTTTTCTAAATCGAAAATATTATTCATACTTCGGAAATACGTCCCATCCGGCTACCGATAAGCGTGAAGTTACACAACGCCGGTTCAATCAAAGATTTAAGTTGACGCACATGCATTGTTTTATTGGTTGGTAGAGAGGCAATGAGAGAGCAGATGCACTGTCTATATATGCAAAAGATAAACCGGTTTGGATAAACCGGTTTGGGAAGCCCGATTATCGCACCAAGAAATACAGTGATGGCTAAATGGAAGACCGAATGGGATCAGCTGAGCAAAAACAAAACTGTACTTGATTAAACACACGCTCCAAGAATGTAAACGTTGCAGACATTATGAAAGGTTTTATGAAGTGGTACTGTGCCGGGACTTGGAAATGGCCACGCGCGCTTTACATACACGTATGTTTATCCTTGAAGAAAAAGAACCCGTCTGCGAAGCTTGAGGAATACATTTAACTGTGAACCATTTTTGATACTCTGTTCCTGTTTACGAAAACAGCAGAAATAAGTTTTAGCATATTTTGCAAATAGAACATTCCACATCCTACTTATTCTTTATTAGAAGGAAAACTAGGCGAAATAGAGAACCTAATTGAATTTCAGAATGCCATCAACATTTTATACTGATTATACCGAAGTAATATTTCCCCGAAATACTGACGAATTACAACCACTCAATTGTGAGATAAAAGTTCCGTAAATAACCGTAAAGTGCCTCAGACAGGCTGGCCAACGCTTCTGTTGGTGTACCTATTTCTTTAAAGGCTGTCTTGTCATCCTTGGCGCGTTAGCTTTAACTGGTTAGTAGGCTGACGTCACGTGTTTTCGATGTCGGTTACGGCTGTCTGTAAAAAGGAAGCACTCAACTGGCCCTATTACAACAAGGCATTTCTGCTGCGCCAAAAACTTATTGCTACTTAACTTGTCGTGTGAATACACACCACTAGACGCTGAAACCATAGTCAGTGTTCAGAAACACACGCACCTCGGATGTTGCTGCAGTAGCTAAGTGATCCTCCTAGCCTTTCGCTCGTACAATTTACAGTCGGTAGAGCGCCAGTCTTAGAAAACGAGGCCAAGGGTAAACGCAGGCTTTTACACATTTATTTTTTTTGTTCTGTTATTATGGCACTTGCCATTTTTACCGCAGTTACGTTATCGCTTGGACATAAGCGTCATAATCATCAACATCAGCCTATTTTTATGTCCACGGCAGGACGGAGGCCTCTACCAGCGATCTCCAAGTACCCCTGTCTTGAGCTAGCTGATTCCAACTTCCGCCGGCAAATTTCCTAATTTCATCACCTCACCTAATTTTTTGCTGTCCTCGATTGCGCTTCCCATTCTCGTGGCATTCATTCTGCAACTCTAATGATCCATCGGTTATCTGCCCAAAGCCTTAAGTGTCCTCCCCAGATCAATTGTTTGCTCTTAATGTCAACTATAATCTTAATGTCAACTATTCCCGTTTGCTCTCTGATCCACATCACTATCTCCCTGCCTCGGCAGCGCGCTTCTCGCTGTTGCAGCGAGAAGTAACGCTGCGACATCGAGAAGTGGTGACGTAAGTACTGGTGACGTAAGCAGAACGTCGGCTCGAGGGGCGCTTCTTTGCGCTTGCTGCAGCCTCCCGGTTTCGGTACCGCGCGATCTTATAGCCGGAATTCGTCGTGCCACACTTTCGCGGGTAACTGCATTTTTCCAGATCCAAACGTTGATATGGCTTGTACGGACAGCTCACTTAAATTTCTCAATTACGATGAGCCCGCTGAAATTGAAAGTTTAAAAGTTAATTCATTTCTGTTAATTAGCGACTAAGTGGCATGTATCACCCATCATCTCGTGGCCGCCACCACTGACCGCATGCCTTCAGAGGAGCCGTCCTTTTATTTCAAAGCGGCTGTTTTTAAAATATTACTTAACATCTTCGCAGAGACACCCCTGTATGCAAGTCTCTAAAAAGATCACCCAAGCGGGCTTCACCTCACAAAGTCTCCTCTTGTGGAGAAGTCAACTTTGATCACCGTTCTTTAGGAGGTTTACAAACATCAGCAGTTCGCGCCTAGCAAGTATTTATACATAAGGGTGAAACAACGCGAACCAATGTGGCTACCACGATTGCGGTGTGTAATTCTACGTGCCAAGGCGAATTCGACACCGGAGTTAAAACAGTGAGAAATAACAGGGCAAAGCAAGAACACAAACGACTTGTCATTCGTGTTCTTGCTTTGTCCCGCTCATTCGCGCTGTTTCGACTCCGATATGTACCTGCTAGCCCTCGTCAACGCTCTCGTTCACTAAATTGTCGTTAACACGGCCGAATCCTGCACGAGGCATCGGGGGCATTTATATCCCGCCACTCGACACCGGCGCTGTTCCCGCTTCCTAAAGGCGTTCCGCTCTATGAAACGCAATTCGCATCCTAATATACAGGGAGCCATAGCGCCGCGCGAGATAGGGCGCGCCGCTTTTACAACGCTAGAAACCTGTCATAAGTACCACACGTCCTGCGTGGTTTTTGGTCTACGCAGGCCGCTCGACGCCTGTTATTTGAGAGCCAAGGTCACCTTGAAGGCGCTGATGACCTGCGGATGGAGGATCTCCTCGCCCTCCTTTTCGGTCTGCTTCGGGGCGAAAACTCCGCACACGTCCATGCCGACAACTCCTTTGCCTTTGTACTCCTGGCACAGGGTCACAACCTCGTCAGCCCACTCTGCGTGAAACAAACCCGCACCCGTCGCACGAAAAAAGCCGCACATCCCGCGGGCAGGCGCAAAGCAGCCATATATGTACTGCCTTTCGATGTGATACCAGTATAAATGAATCTTAAAACCTGGAGACGAGCGCTTTTCTCCTAAAATCAGTAGAAGAAAAACAAAGGTTTTGTGGTTACCGCTGCTAAGTCCTTACTCAAATTTCGCATCGAGATTGCATTTGATGCTCCCAATCGTTTAATATAGCCCTTGGCACTGTTACATGCCTGGTTCCTAATTTCTACGTTTCTTGGTGTGTCCAAATCGCATAAAGAACAACTTTTTTTTCTTTACGGAGAGCTCGTGTATGGGCACTTTTTTGCACATTCTGCATGCGGTAAGATTTAATTAGAAGACTGAGATAGCATGCACAGCCAAATACTGCACAGATACGGATCATGTAGTGGGACATATGAAAGACAGCAAAAGCGGACCCATATAGTTTGCTACAAAAATTACCAGTGGGAAATCTGTCACTAGTGTCCTCTGGAGCTGCAGACATGACTATTCTGCCACCATGGGAATCAAGAAAACGCATGGATTTGCCTGAACGCCGCTCTTGTGGTTTCGAACAGATCTGTGACTTTGCAAGTTGATCGTATTCAACGCAATAGATTGCGTTATAAATGCAAGAATTCGTAATGATTACTCATGTTCGTAGATAGTTTAGTTAGTTTTAGTATAGTGTAAAACACTTGCGTTAGAGTTAGCGTGCGACGCAACGCTAAGCGCAAAGAAAGGCTGTACTGCGCGGTACAAGGTATAGTGCTTTAGAATAGGGGAACAGAGCAAAACGTTAACGCTAACGCAAATACACTTGGGCGCCATCTCGAGGCGGTTACAGCAAACATGAGCAACACTCTCGTTAAGCCTACTGCGCCGCTAATCGAGAACGTATATCGAAACAACGCCCATTTGTCACCTGTACGCCGCTGGCTCATCACACAAATCTAAAGCAAACACGAGCATTACTGGGGAACGAATGAGCCGAACAGTGCAGGCCGACGACTCGATAGATCCGAAGTGGACGGCTCTCGCTTCAACAGGCGCCGCCATCTTGCCCTACGTACGGAATCCCTTGCGTGCGTTAGCGTTGAACGGTATATTCCGGAAATAGTGTACGTACGTAAGAGTTCTGGCTACGTTTACGTACAGCACATGCGCAGGGTGGTGCACGCAACGCTAACGCTAACTCTTTGCGTTCGCCGCTTTACGCTATACTAAAACTGTCTATTGCCTTGATGTGTTTGGAAAACAATCGACTGCTTCGAATTTTAGAAGGATAAACTATAATAAACAGCGTTACAAGAACGATTGAATCCAAAAGTGCTAAGATTAGGTAAATCAATGTTCTGAACCACAGAACGGGTTGCAACGTTTCTTCACGAGAGTACAAAAAAAAAAAAAAATCAGTAGTCGTGCCATCGCAGTCGTTTCTGTACCATCTTTGTCGCTGCTATCGTCGCCTTGCTCCTGTTGTCACACACACACACGCACAATCTCGCATCATACGCACAATTGCTCGCCCTACACAAACACGCTGGTCCATCTGGCAACGCTTTGCAGAACCCCAAACGATCTGCCAGATGATTCGCATAACATCGATTCCCACAGTGCGGGGTATCTGCATAGTTTTCTTGTACTTGTCTTCTCCTTTATTTTTTTTTTTTTTTTGTTAATGCACTTTCTTTCGATATTACTATTTTTTAAACCACTCCCACTCCCCCAATAGCCGTGTATAGGCTACAGTATAAATACATAAATAAACAAATAAATTAATTAATTAATTAATTAATAAATTCTTCCTAGGCAAACATTCTGCATCGTATTTATTCTCGCACGAGCATGGACGTCTCGCAGCATGCATCAATTTTGGTATAGGATGTGAACTTTGTGGTGCATAAACATTAACATTGAAAAAATAAAGACAATTGCACGCTTCGCATTTAGTAGTAAAGCACCTAATTAGCCGCTTCCATAAAGCTTCACTTTCACTTAGATTCCAACATGTGCGTCGGATCTGCTTTTTTTTTTCCTTCTTGAAGAAGTCCACAGCAAGGTGCGATATGAACCTGTCTACCTACGGCAAAGCACCGGCACCGCATTACAATCAAAGAAAAACAGATGAAGGCACCTGCAGCCCTATGCGTGCACCCCTATGGGTACCAGGTCAAATTCATAAATATTGTAAGTGCTCATTATGTTCATTATTTTCATTGTATATTATCAGGGTTATCATGGACATTCTGACGTACTCCCACGGGCTCTGTCTGGGAGCCGCCGATTAAAGGTGTTGGTTCGACCCCTGTCTTACAAGGGGTGGAGGTATCGGGTATCGATTCCAGTATCTCTCGCACGACAGAGGCCGAACCAACGCTTTTATTCGCCGGCTCCTAGATGGAACCTGTGAGAGTAGGGGAAAAGGTCAGTGATAATGATGATTATCTACGAGGGTTGTTCAATAAAGACTGAGACAGATGCTCTGAAATCTTTATTTCTGAAAATTATTCATCAACACTTTTATCCCTTTTTTTATGCTCCCCAGTAAGTGAGATGCACGCGTCCCACAGTTTCTACCAAACCTAGATAACATTAGCCCAGCTATTTTCCACGTGCTTCTAAATTGCCTCCAATGTCCTTATACTACACCTTGTTCCATATCAAAGCAATGTCAATTTGTAGAGAGGTACGTAATATAGTCGAAGAGTGCCGCATCTGGACTGTCGGACGGGTAAGGGGATCGTTGCGATGCTTCGGAGAATAGTAAACAAAGGATATTGTTTAACACGGAACAATACGTGAAACAAGGCGCAATTAAGACATTGGAGGTGATTTTCTAAGAAGGTGGCAATAGATGACTTCACTTACGTTATCTAGGCTTGGCAGAAACGGTGGGAGGGGTGCATTTCACTTTCTGGTGAGCATATTGAAAGGAATATAAGTGCCGATGAATAATTTTCGGAAACTGAAGTAGAAGCATCAGCGTCAGTCATTTACAACCTTTGTGCAATGAAAAGGGTGAAGAGCCGCATAACGAGCGCTCACACTATGAGTAGATTGTCGTTCTCACCGGGCTTGTCTCTGAAGCAGGCGAGCACGAGACGTGCCTTGATGCCGCACTCCTCCTCGGCCTTTTTGAATCCCGCAAGCGTGGCGTCGACCACCTCCCGCGTCGTGTTGAGGGTCATGGGGCCCGAGCCCTTGGGCAGGCTCGACATGCTGCTGCTCATCATTTGGGCGAACAGGCGCATCTCGCTGTAGATGACGCCGCAGTTGGCCTGGTCCACGGCGGCCTCGTACGCAATCCGCGTCAATGCATCACGATCGCCACTGCGCAATTGTAAGCAGAAAGGAAGGCATCGTAGGGAGTCGCGGAGCCGGTAGCGTCACCTCTTTTGCGCTACGCAATCTAACCGCTGTAAACGGGCTATCCGCTATACGAAACATCGGTTCCTACTTTTTTTTTCGAAATTGAACAACGAGCAATAACCAAGACATTTACCTCTCATTTCAAGCCACATGGACGGACGATCATAGATGCTGTTGGCTTAGCTACGTCTTTGTTGCCACTTTCCGGGAAACAATGACTTTAGTTTATGTGATGCAAGTCGTTTCGTCACGGGCTATAAATAACCGGCCAGTGCATTTCAAATGCTGCGAGTTGACCTCACAGTCCTGAATGCCGCGTCAACGTACAGATTTGCGGTATCCAGTAACATACAGACTTGCGGGCGGTATCCAAGAAACGCTCGTGTATACTTATAGGCATACATTCGACTGGCCGCTTTCGAGCGCTGTGAAGTAAGTGCTCTCGCGGTACGGTATACATTCGGTTGGTCGAAGTCGAGTGTTATCGCAAACGTAATCTCCTGGTCCGTTTAGAGCACCATGCTTCAGCTCGGAGTGCTCGATCGCGCTCCCACCTGGCAGCGTGATCGAGGTCACGTGATCATAGAAATACGATCACGTGGCTACTCCGATTTCTCTGGCAGCATGCTCGGCTCGGGCAAGCTTTCTCTGCCTCCTATCTCGAGAGGGTCCCGCATCGCTGCAAACTGAGTTAGAGCATGGTAGGAACTATAGTCGAATGCACCATTAGATTTCTGCGCACATTTAATGAACACCATGTATCTCATAGCCCATGGTTGCTGATTTGATACTATATAGTCAAATTAATCAAATTAAATAATGTGGACTGATGTGAAATTAAATCAATAAATAATCGGCTTTGGCATAGGCAAGTACTTAGCTCGTCCTCCGTATTTTCTATTGCTACACGGACGAAAAGGTGGCATCTCTATTACGCGATTTTCTTAAAGGGGTGGTACGAGTATCTTGGTTAACTACACACTATCGCAAGTGTCTGACAAGCACTGAAAAGCAACGAAGACTTTTTGATGAATTGTTTATGGGACGCAAGGGCATTTCCCCGCAACTTTGGGAAGTGATGCATCGAAACTGACGATGGTCTCAGCATTCCAAAAGAATGGGCGTATCGTGAACACAGCTTCAATCCTGCAATTGCGATATGCACCATAGACTAATTATGATGGCATACACATCTGCTCTTGCTATAACTTGCGGGAATACTGCTTGATTTTAAGCTTCTAGCTCACACACCCAGTGTGCACTGAGCACAGGGACGACGGCGAGAGATCAAGTCACAAAATCTCAGCGGTTGATTTCAAATAAGTTCATGTGTTATGGTCGACGGCGAGAGATCAACTCACAAAATCTCAGCGTTTCATTTCAAATAAGTTCATGCGTTATAGTCGCCGACCTCCAGCAACGACGTCGCCATCTATCGTACGAAATGTGAAGCTCTACAGCGGATCCGTGACCTCCACAGTGGATCAATGATGGCTACAGAAGTACGCTTGTTCGCGGGCTCTTTGATGTGCTGAGAAACGTTACACATACGTCGTTCAATGTTCGCACTAAATGTGAATCGCAATTTGAACAAAACTTTATTAAACATCATTATCCGAATGTAAATGAAATGAATGTTTGATAATGACCGTGCTAAAACATACGGTCTGGTCCATAGTGCAAGCACTCCTTCCTCGGAAAATATGCGCCACGCTTGACCTATGACAAAGACTTGCACGTGAAAGGTAGCCCGTTTACATTTACTAGGCAAAGAAAAAAAAAACAGAGAATGGTGAAATAAATAATATCGCGTAACAGGTCTCTTCAGTGGCTAAAATTTTACATCGCTTGTCTGTTGTACTTCTAAAGTAGGGACAGTTGGTGGAGTAACTAATTATGTGTAGTAACATAATTATAAAACGCATCTTCATGTTGTTTGTTTCGCTGTCTGTGTCCCTGGCGTTGTTTTATAATTATGTTGTTGTTCTAAAGTCTTGCCTCCCCTCCCTAACGAAGGAATGAGCAGGCTTACTGGGCTAAGTTTCTGCTTTGTGTTGTGGATTGTTATTACATGGTTTTGCTATGTCTGCTTTTGGCTGCCGGATAACCAATATGTTGTTAGATCGGCAACGAAATTCTCCTTGTGGGCGTTTCCTTGGCAGTAAAATGTTTTCCAACTTCATCTTATTTGTACCCACCCGGCAGGTTTATTCCCATCGCGTCGGCATTGGATGAAGGCTCTTGAGAATTACAAGAATTATTTACCATCTCAGTAGTGGTGTGCACTACAATAGTGTTCTTTCTTCGCACATTTTATGTCAAGTTAAAAGACGATGAAGGAATGTAGATGCGCAGAATGGCCAACTCCGCTCCTCGTAGTAAGCCTTCCTCGAACAACCAGTGGGCTGTGTATTCTGACAAAACTTCCAGTGACATGCATTCTACGAGAAAACGTCCAATATTAAAGCGCTCACAGCAACTTAAGTTTAAAGAAAAAGCCTGCTCATCGTCCAATAATGCATGCGCGCCTACTGATTGCGTCATACGCACCTGCTCATTTACCTTTTTTTCTCTTTTTTTCTTTTTTAGTAAAGCAGAAGAAATGTTTAAATTACGCTACATGCGTGCTAAATTCTGCGAACTGGGAGCCCGTGAATCCCGTTGTGTGTCTTGTCGCGAGCTATTTTAACGCGACCGCGTTCAGGGCCCTGTGTCGCTGAAAATATGGTGTCGGTGTCGGCCGATGCCGACGTTGGCGTCCCGTGAGCGAAAATTCCCGTATATATTTAGGTATATGTCCATGTCACGCCTTGCTATATGATATGCGCTATATATACGGGCTATATTACCACACCATTCTGTCACTAAAGTCCTTCGTACTTTGTCTTTCATTCTTGACAAAGTTATTCCTCGGAATTTTAAGAATGACAGCCCACACACAAATGTCATGAAACAAAACACCAACGGCCATGCCTTTTATGTGAAATCTTCTTACAGTGAAATATTATAAGTGCAAAACGATAACAGAAACCTGGAAATGATGCAATTTATTTAGCGCGACTATGCACTACCTCCAGGATTGGCCCTCGTACGCAAGACGCCGCGTTTCTACCAGAAAGCTCGTCTTCGTGCATAGCGTTCGCCGCCAGTGATTTCCAGTAAACATTGCGGTTACATAAGCTGCAGTTGCCGGGAAGCGTGAGAAGCAGTCGGGGATGTTTGAATGCTTTCGCGTTCCACTCTTAAAGATGAAGCTTAACCGTCATCCAAGTTGTTATCTTTTTTCTTCTCAAATTACTGGCTCGAGATAATCTTCGAAAACGGCGTAAACGACAAAAGATGCCGCGCAGCTCGCCGTGCTCTCCTGTGCAATAAATCGAGCTATGACGAGAATCCCTTAGCCACCCGAAAGACCACCTACCGTACTGCCATTAAACTATTGCTAAACTTTAGGAGGGTAGCGACTTGAGCTGGTTGATACGGCGTTTTTGTTCTTAAACAGAAGTAGCACAACGCGAGGACACATTCCATAGTCATACAGTAAGGGACACACACGCAGCGCTCTAAGCTTAGTGTGTCTCCTTAGTGTGTCCAGTGTTTTCACGCTTTTATATTTCCGTTTCCAAAAATATTGCGAAACATCGCAGGAAATTCGAAACACTACTGTCAGGTCCCGTATTCGCGAAGGGAGGGGCCTAGCTGGCACGCTCGCGTACGTATGACATTACCTGCCTACAAGTACCACGAATGCCTCTGCTGCGACGTCTTCTTACGGAACTCTAAAGTGCTAGCTCGTTCGTGCAGCGACGCGCTGCCAAATATGCCCGACCATAATCCCCGTTGCCTGTGGTCGCAGCACAATTATTGGACAGCAAGAACCGAGCCCGCGAATGCGGAACGTTAGCGACGATGCTTACACAATGACTCTCAGGAAGTTGGGCATCTCCTTCAGGTAGTTCTGGAGTGTGCTGGGATTAACTGGCCTTGTTTTCCTCAAGCAGTCTTGAAGGTTGGCATAGCCGAGATCGATTTTCTTCTTCCTGTAAGAAAATTAGGTGTAAACATTTTGACAATTTGTGGCTGATGCAGCCTATGGGCTTAATGTTTCTCCATTACGCTGTTCGCCTGCAATAAAGAGCACCGTGTCCGCACCATGTCTACGAAGTAACTATTCCAATAGACAATCTGCAAAATTCTGCAAGTAGGCTGCCCTGCAAGGCTGTTTTCCAACCAAAAAGTCGCGAGCATGCATGTACTACATGTAGTAGTAGTTCCCTTGCACGTGTTCCTCCACCGAGAAGGTATGTATCGTTCTCATTCAATTTCCTTTACCACAAATGAACTCCCGCAGAGTATGGGGGAGTGCGAAGTTTCGGCTGTCATAAAGGCCAGGATGTTCAATTAGTTACCATTAATCAACTCACTTGCCAATCTTAACTTGCTTCGCTTTTGTTATGGAATTTCCCACTGTTTACCCGGGGCCCTATAACGTAAAACTATTCCAATCTGTTTTTATTCCGATCTCTTAACGTCAAACTTATGTAACCACCGACACAGGCATCGGGTGGTGACCGGCAGCGCTGTTTCAACAACCTAATCAAACACTCTTCTCGTTTAGAGGTCACTTTTGCTTGCTTTCAAAGCGAATAGCATCGCCTACTTTGATATGCTTTTCTTATCTAATTGGCCGACAAGAGGCAAGGAGCACGCAGAAGTGGAGAGCATTTCGGTGGGGCCGAGATATAGTGCAGCGAAAGTAGATAACTGGATGAGGAAGGTGGTGCCGGCGACTGCGATTGGTCAGCTTCCCCTTGCTTAGCTAGCTTTTGCTGGTTGAAAATTGCGACAGCGTGCAAGGGAATGTTAAAGATTTCGCTAAAACGGACCCTCAGTGAAGAAGAGTTGGCATAGCGATGTCGTCAATGTGTCGATAGGGCTCGATCACGCTATACTGGCACGCAAAAATTGTTATACACAAAAAAAATAAATTATTCCCGGCAGCTCCGAGTATCCAGTGCCATAGCGATCGGTGGGCAGACATCATCTATTCCTTTGGGAATGGAGAAGTCTCCGGATATAACGGGAAAAAAATTCAGTTTTGTTCGGCATAGTAATGCACGTCACTTTGGCGTGCTGAGTTTTCTCAATTTTGTGTCGTCGCGTGACAGACTGGCGAAGTGGGGGCAGCCCGAAAACGTTTTACCAATAGCTGAGGATTATGGTCTTCTTGTTCGGTCTATCTTATACGTAATCAGTGTGGTCACGTCATGTTAGATGGGGTGTTTTCGCGGTTGTCGCGACGTCGCGTGACAGACAGGCGATATGGGGTTGGCCGGAAAAATGTTTGACCAATCGGGGAGGGATGATTGCAAAAACAGTGTAAAAACAGTTTGAAATATCTTTAACGTTATAGCGCCCCTGAGCCCCAAACCCTGCAAGTTAGCTATATGCATCATGGACTATGTTTTTTTCCCTGATAGTCTGTGGACGAGAGTTTATTGTTGTAAAGCACCCTATATCATGCGTTGCATCATTCTTGCAAATTGTCAATTTAATACGCTTTCCCATTCGCATCTCGCTCTCCCAATGGAGTCAGTGCGGTGCCAAAATAAAACATGTTAACTATCCGCATTGCTCTTCTGCGTAATTACAACGTCTGCGTCTTAGTTATCGTTGCACACTCAAATATCTACCAACTACACTAGGCGAAAGGCTGCGATGTATCTTTTTTTTTCTTGTTTGCTTCGTTGACATATCCAACAAACTTGCCAATCCTCGCATGCCTCACTTCTGTTTGGAACTTTGCTGTGTTGAACTCGTACATAATTATTTACGCATGGACTTACTTTCCTTTTTCTACTTCGCACATTAGCCTGATGACTAAGTTTCGTTGTCTCAACTAATTCAATCATCACGTGTTTTCTTACAAAGGATACCTTTCTATGGGTCGAAAGTAACCCAAACGCTTTCTGTTGCCACATAACGATTGTTTCAAAAATAGACTAAATGATTAAAATTGGTAGAGAAATCGTCACTGCAGCAACAATTTGGTGGAGTTCGCCAGCGCTTTGTATCCACGACACTTCGGCAGCTTCTGAGCGACTGCACGCGAAAACGTCAGAGAGAAGCAGCCCTTACTTTGCGTACTCCATGATCGTCGTATGGCGTATGTGGCCGTCCAAGTGAGTATGCAGCATAACCTGGCGAAAGAAACATTATGTCATCGCGCGCTATCAATAACGCCAGCGTGTGGTCATGTGAAGTCTTTTATGAGAACGTGTCGTAATTTGCTAGGCGTGAAAGTGTACTCGTGTAAGCGTTTTGAACTAACTCCCACGCGTTTACCTCCAGCAGCGCAGACAAACCAATCATATGTCTGCGACCAAACACAGGAGAACGCAGAAAAAGGTTTAAGCGATGCTTGTAAACTAGTCGGCTGAGCTTTTGAAACGTCACATATGGGCATTTTTACCAAGAAAGCAAGATCGGCATGCCTATTGCATGTTCACGACAAAAAGACGAACTACGTTGACAAAGCCGACAGTTGCTGGCGACTGCACGAACTGATGCCGTGTGGTCGAGACTATTCTAAGAATCCGTCATTTTCGCCGTGTCCATGCGCCTTGAATTGGCAACAAAAAAAAAGAATGTTCAGTTGAGTTGAGCCATGCACAGCAAGAGGAACCTTCCTCTGACACCCGCAAGGCGCGGCTCTTAATTGCAGTTCGCACTAATCTGGGAATTAAGTCAGTGGAGTATTCTTTATTGCCCACTTGAAGCTATAAAAAGTAAATTTATTCACCCCTAGGCACAGGTATATCATATACATATATTTATACAGGTGTATACAATGATTACAACTCATTGCGCATGCAGTTTGACAAACTCGATACACATATATGAACAAACACAACTGAGAATGGCGTTGTTCAATGTGTTTAGAAAAAGGTTATTTCTACAGTGACGATTAAACTACAATAACAGTACAATTCACTGTACACTAGTACAAGACCTTGAAGATGCAAATCCGATGCACTGTAATTGCACAGCAAATACCAAAAGCTTGACTTATATAGACTCACATAGACTTACATAATAAAAAAAACACCGACAAAACAACACGTACCTTCAACTTGTGTCACAAATATGAATACGTGTACAATGAATGGGGGACTGATGGGATTACATATTTATACATTGCAATATTTAGCGACAAACACCGAAATGAGTTATCATTATGCACATTCAATGTATATACGAGGCACTGTTGCCAATAAAAAACAGTGAATTCGCCTTAAGCCTAATCGCAATCTACGCCCACAGGATGCCGACGATTTCGGATTGTTAGACACTTCCCTTCTCGCCCGACCCTCATACTTGATACGGCAAGCTGTGCAGCTTTAGCTAAATAATTTTCTCAAGTTTCTCACATATTTAAACCGACAAAGCAATATCCTAAAATTGTGTTATCAGCATGCGTCTTTCAATCTAATATTACCACTGAAAGCATGAGTATGTGCAAAACCGAGATGAACTCTCAGTGTATCCTACAGACGGCGTAGTGCGAGTCAACTGAAAGCAGTGTTAAGAATATACTATGTACCCGCCGTGGTCGCTTAGTGGCTATAGTGTTGGGCTGCTAAGCACGAGGTCGCGGGATCGAATCCCAGCCACGGCGGCCGCATTTCGGTGGAGGCGAAATGCGAAAGCACCCGTGTACTTAGATTTAGGGGCAGAGTAAAGAAGCCCTGGTGGTCCGTCCGAATTATTCCCGAGTCCGCCACTACGGCGTGCCTCATAATCAGATCGTGGTTTTGGCACGTAAAACCCCATAATTTAATTTTAATTTCAGAACATACTACGTGTCAACGCGACGCTGACGGAAATGCGCATGACGATCTGACGGCGTTATCAGCCGAACAGTCGTCCGGTATCGCACGAGCGTCATTGCCGGTGCAAAGCAGTAGTGGCCTCCGCGCTTTGATCTGTTCGGTCACACAGCCGGTCCGGCCGCAACGAGTTTCACGCTAAAATTATGAAGGTCATACGCACTCTGTGAATCGATGTCATGCGGGAAATTTTGTTGGTAACTGGCTATACAGCATCGTTTGGCTTTCTGAAAAGCGTCACCAGACAGACGAACGTGTTTGTGTAAGGCAGAGCAATTGGGTGCGTGTAACGCAATCATGTATGTGACCCGAGCTCGTATGTGACGCGAGCATGTCTGTGATGACAGCAGCAAGACGACGACGAATGATATGACGCCGACGGCAATGGCATGACCACGTGTGATCACTGATTGATCTTTCTCTGGCGAAGAAGCGTTACAGCTATTTCCGTTACAACCTGCGCGATCGCTAAAACTTTACATTATGGGGAAAACTGCAGTGCGCTCTCACTTCTAAGTTGCTTTGCGTGATCGACAGCGGTTGAACAAGGAATCTGGGCCCGAATTCGCAAAACCTTCTTACGCTAAAATTGTTCGTAAGAGAAAATTTTAGCCAATCCTGATGCTGGATATATTATTAGCGAAGGCGGTTGGCCAATGGCGGAGAGTAATTACGAAAGTAAAGCTTTGTGAATTCGGCCTCTGGATTTAGTCAACGTTTTGACAAGAGTGCTGGTCTTCATCGGAGCTTCGAACCTCCATCGTCCTGTGAACTTCTGTGTTGTTGCTATGCGCGCCGTGATTTACGCGAAGGACTGTAGTAAGTTTGCCTTACCATCCTAACTGTATGCGTTCCCCGTCCGCATACATCAGTCCAGGGAACCTTCAGTAGCACCATTTGTCCAGTACGCATGTATGACAAATCAAACCCTAATTCACTGTTTTCCAGTCGTCTTTCTATGCCCTTAACATAAAGCGTGAACAACAATGGAGACAGAGGACATCCTTGCTTCAGTCCTTGGTAAATTTTGACCACTTCATTACATTTTCGGCCAACTTTATTGGTGGTGGTGATGATGATAATGATTATGATGATGATGATGATTTGATGGCATCCCCTTAGCTAGGTGACAAATAGTCACCTAGCCTGCTTGATTTAATCAGGTATACTATACGTGCTCTTTATCTAGCATCTAGCATCTGGTCATTCGTCTCAAAGCGCCATCTGGTGTTGGCACGAGAGAAGCAGGCATAGTCTGTGAGCTTATTGTGTAGCGCAACATGCTTTTGTGCGGGATGTCCTTAGTTTGATCACACCATCGGACACAACTTTTTTTTTCTCTTCTCTTCGTTTTTTTTTTCTTTTTTTTTATGAGGAGGCTCGAAACGAGGGGAAACGGTAACCTAGTTACCGCAAAATGCCTGGTAGTAGACTAAGAATGTATCGCATCAAAATGTCAGATAAATCTGGCACGACGCTGAGTTGTGCCTTTGCCGTTGTTGTGGCTGCTGAGCCAACATATGAGTGGTAAGAAGGGCGTGAACTTAAGAAAAAACGTCAGTCATTTTGTATCCCCGAATGACCTTGTGAATTCTTACAATTATTGAAGCTCATTTTTATGAAGCACATTTTGATGAAGCACGCGTAATCAAACGTATCGCAATTTATTTGTGCACTAGAAATTGCGCCGATGGCCTGAATTATCTGTGAATGCGAAATACTGAAATACTCCAATGAAATGCTGTGGGGCTAGAACATAACTCGTTTGATCACAAAGAGCGATAAAAGAAGCTGCAAGGAACTTCGTCGAAGATTAGATGCGTAATTGCAGAAACTTCCCATTCACTGCACAAATTAGTGTCGTGGTGACTCAGCGACTGCAGAGTTGGATTTTCCCTAGCAGTTTTGTGTCAAGCTTCGTGGTTAGCAGTTCATACATCTAGTACATTTCAATGAGGGGCGTAGGCTAGCGTGATTGGGTCCTTCGATACCTGTACCGCGTGAATCGCCGTGTAGACGCGCTGCGGAGGCGAAGAGTAAAATGCAGCCTCCGTGATCGCGCCAGCACGCATTTAGAAAAATGGTGACAGTGTGATCTCGGAGGCCACTAGTAAAGCAAATCAGTACTGCGGACATCCCCAAGGTGGAGAAAGTTTTGTCAAAGGGAAAATCACCCGACAGCCCATATCCGAGCCCCTGGACCAAGAATTCTTAACTACGAAGCTTTCTGAGAAAGCCGCATTGGTTGCTTTGACGCTTCGTGCTAATCTCAAACATTTTTTCTGTCACCTTGGAGGCCAAATCTTTCAACTTATGTGACGACACGCACATTTTAATAGTCATCTTAACATGTTTCTCGAAGCGAAGTTTTCGTATTGGAATCCGACTGTCAGAACTTTAATTGCCAGACCACCCCCTTCTCCCTATCCCCACCAACCGCCACACCGAATTGCCAGGACGTCATGGATTCTGGCATCGTCTATGGTTGTTTTACCGTTGTTTACCGTTCAATTGTTTAGCGTAAAAGGCGGGCTAAATTACATTCTAACAGAACCCAAAACTCAACCTAACAAGTTTCGAGAACTTCGCATGCGCCAATATGACCCATATAATAGAAAAATACATTGCAATCAGGGAGGTCACGCTGATGAGCTGGCACTGTAGTTTTGGCGCGGAATTCAAGAAAACAATGTTTGGCACTCACATTATCCCTTATTACTAATTAATTTTATCCCGCAAGATTATTGATGTCACTGTTTTGAAAGAACACTATCAGTATACATTGAGTTAATATTGGTCTATAGTAGCCCTTCGGTTGTGAAGCGTACCTTGAACCTTGGGTAGGGTATGTTCATCTTGAAGGTGGTCTAGGCGGTGGCACGAAGAACGGACGTGGCTGAAGGCACGTTCTCCGAGATCAGGCGTTGAGATCTCCGCTTCTTCGAGAATGCACCGCTCAGCTAGAAGCCACAAAAGAACCAAAAATTGAGGGTTGTGCATTGCACACACACTATAAATTGCTAGCATATAGCTATAAATAAAAACAACTTTTTTTCGATTAAGGAAACATTTTATTTGCGGAAGAAGAATGAGGCGCCAAGCATCCGCATCGTGCGGCGATGCATGGATCTCGGTGGCTATGGCTGGCACTGCCGAGTTCATACACTTGTACAGCACCCGTGTGCGAAGCGTTCTCCTCTTGTTCTTCGTGCGATGGCGCTGTTAAACGTTCACCATGACTGTACCGCCGGTAATAGTTGTTATAGTTACTTATAGCCGTTTAGGTAACAGTCGTCAGCTAGTTGTTTCCCAGCCGGTTGTTTGTCTGTTTGCAGAGGTTACTCATATAAAAAGGAAACCCTCTAGATACTTCAGGTGCATGCCTCTAAGTTTTTCTTGTGCTTGGTGGAGAAAAAAATAACAGTGCTAAAACGATTCATTACACAAAAACATACGCTAAAAGTCATATCTCTATGTAACGATCTCACCTCGACGCTTAGAAAAAATATTGCTACACGCGTGTTGTATTTGGTTGTTTCCACCAACCGAAAGTTGCGATCTCGAAAGCTACGACGATCGAGAAAACACTGGACATGCGCAACCGGCAATACAATCGCCGTTCGACGCCACACTACTGCGAAGTCTAAGGACCCTCTGACGACGGCCTGCGAGAGATTATCAGGGCGATCGTGCGCGAAGAGCTGCAAAAGCTGCTACCATCGTCGCAGCCTCAAGTTGCTTCCATCGTCGATATCGTACGGGACGAAATCAATCGCTAGGACTTCCCGAACCGCCGCAGCCTCAGTCGGAAGCAATGAGCTACGCCGCTGCTGCACGCCAAGCTATCGCCCCTCCGCGCCAGTGCCAGAACCCTTTACAATTTTGACCTTAGGCGTGCCACAAAATGCACGAAGCTAGAATACTCCTAATGTCTACTCTTAGGGCAGAAGATAGGAACGGACCACCGCGAACTGTGGTGAGATAAGCGTGCAGAGACATGACGTGGCCTTATTAAGCAGGCGGTCACAGCGACGAAGTGGCTGTCGGCAAAGACGAAAGTACAGGCCGATGGTAGCTGGCCAATTCAACAGGGACGACTTACCGGAGAATCTTCGAGCGCAGCTTGGGCACTCCGGGGCGCGAGCTGGAGCGCCACGTAGAAGCTTCCTCTTTTTTCGCCACGCGTGCACCGTGGAACGAGCAGGAGGGAAGAAGGCGAAACCCTTTAACGCCTAAACCTTTCAGGCTGTACTGACTTCGCGTCAACGACCAGCTCACTAAACGGCCGACAAACAAAATGGAAAGAAAAGTACGTCAGGCGAAAAAGCAAGCAATAACAGACACGTTGAAGCAAAAAAAAAGAGAAAAAAAAGCTGATGGTGTCGAATGCAATTTTTGTAGAAGCTATATAAATTCTTTATTTTTCTGCGTTCTGTTAGAATGACTGTTTACTGAATCGTCTTGGATTTTACTCGCTTTAATTTATTCGTCAACTTTATGAAGTTCTAATTTCATTCCCTTAGTGCTTAGTACATAGGCCATTATGGTTACAGAATGGATACCAAGAGAAGGGAAGCGCAGTCGAGGACGGCCGAAAACCAGGTGGGATGATGAAGTTAGGAAATTCGCAGGCGCAAGTTGGAATACGCTAGCGCAAGACAGGGGTAATTAGAGATCGCAGGGAGAGGCCTTCGTCCTGCAGTGGACATAAATATAGGCTGATTATGATGATGATGATGTTTAATGATGATGACGACGATTATGACGATGATGATGATGATTGCATATGTAAAATCGGCCCGACTCTTGGCTAATCCCCGTGAGTGGGTATGTGTCAAAGATGTCAAGGTTCTCATCATCATCAAGTTATCTTTCTAATTCGTCCGATTCTTGGCCAATTTCCCCGTAGTGGGCATGAGCCTTAAATAGAGGCGATCCAGCAATGCCGCCAGACATATTCAACGGGATAAAATTGTAAAATAATTCCTGCGGTATGCGGCTTCGTTGCCGCCATAGGCGAGCCGCTGCTGCTTATGCGTGCACGTCATTAAGAGTGCATTTGGGCCCAGCTCTTTGGCTGACGGATATTGGAGAACATGCGTCGCGCTGGGTTTGAAGTAGATGCACGCGTAGATTTAGAGCCTAGATCTTAGTGGCACATGCCTACATTAGGGGCGGGCAACACAATATTTGTGGCAGTGGGCATCAGTATTGTGCGACAGTCGCTAATAAGCTACACGAAACTATTATTCAATCAATCAATAAATTATTCAGTCAGTCAATTAACCCGTCACTCAATGAATGATTCAATCAATCATTAAATGAAATAATCAAATTATTAATTAATTTTGTTCATCTGTATAGAGCACGACAGGCATATAAAACAGAACCCCCGAACCTTAATGTTGTAGGAGGTGTCGCTGTAGTAAACATAAAAATATATATTTTATGAGCTCAAATTTTAAAAAGCACATCGTTCAGGAAAAATGCAAGATAACGCTTGCGTAGAACACGTTGTCGGAAACATACAGCGGTTAATAAAAGTGAAAAAAGTGAACATGGCCCGCGTTGATTGATTTTTGTGCACCAGGCACATCTTAAGATGAGTTATATGATTTTAAAGGCCTAATTTCTAGAGTTAAGCTATTCCAGAGTGGCGTGGTAATAGGTATGTGACTATGAAAGCCAATCGTAACTTTTTTTATATATTTGAGGCTGCTAATGATGAAGATTATATGGATCCTATAGAGTAAGCTTTAATTTGATGCGGTATTTGTATCGATAGATATTCTGTAATGCGGCGGATAAATGGTAAAAGTAGCCATATTACGAGGTAAATGTTACAAAGGACTAGTTGACGTATATTAAACAAGTAACAGGTGTATCTTGCAGACTCTTCTTTGTGAAGAAAAAGTATGCAGTTGAGGCGCAGTGTTTTGGGCAACTTCAAGGGGGAAAATTAAGTCAAAGCAGGTAGATTACCAAGTCAAAGCTTTTGTTAAGCAAGTAGACAAACCATCGTGAGTAATGTTTGTTCTATGCTGTGCTTTGTATAGAGTTTCATAGAGTAATTATTGTGGAAACTATGTGGTTTAACAAGGCAAAGGCTTTTGTTAAGTTAGTAAACGCTCCATCATGAGTAATGTTTGTTCTATGTTTTGCTTTGTCGTTTCAACGATATTCAGCAGATCTAGTTCAGTCAACTTACTTCTCAAGTAATCTGTTTTTGTTTTTGTTTTTGTTTTTTTTCGCTAACCGCACATACTATTTTCTTTTACAATAATTGCAACTTTCCCACGTTTTATGCATTATTTATTGCAGTAGATGGGCGGAATCTGCAACTAACATGCAAATGATAACCAGGGAGGTTGAAGAGGAGGAGGAATAAACTTTTATTGCGAAACCAGCACTTTAAGATAGCCGGGCCTAAGCCTCCCGTGAGGGGACGTCAAGGGCTTGCCTCGCCGTCGCCTCACGGGCGTGCTGGGTCGCCCAGGTTTGGTCGTCGAGGGCGAAGCTCCGCAGAGCCTCACGCAACCTCGACGAGAGGGTCGTGGTGTTAATGTGTGTGTACTGTGCTGGGCACTCCCACAGCATATGCGGAAGCGTAGCCGGGTGAGTGCCACAGCACCGGAAGTTGGGGGTATTTTAAACTTCAGGGAATATAAGGTGGAGGCGGGCGGGTGAAGGGTACGTGTTTGTTTGTAGCAGACGCAGGGTGGTAGCCTGCGCCCGGCTGAACTTGGGGTGAGGTGGGGGAAGGTTCGGCGACTAAGGTAAAATGCCTTAACGAGATCGTTATAAGAAGTCAGATTGTCCCTGGTGTCCAACTCGTCTCCAGTGTCTCCGGCGTGGTTGACTAGGCCTCGCGCAATGGAGTGGGTGACCTCGTTGAGGTTGGGGAGGTGTGGGTGGACAGTGCCCGCGTGGGCTGGGATCCATGTCAGGGAGATCATGCTTTCTTTAGAGTGTGGTGCCTGGCGGAGGATACGAAGAGCTTGAGGAGAAATACGGCCTTTGCTGAAGTTAGTGACGGCTGAGCGAGAGTCACACACGATGGTTGTGACAGGTGGGATCTAGAGTGGCTAGGGCGATGGCCACTTCTTCAACCGTTTCGGCAGTGGGGGTAGTGACGCTGGAGGCGTGGTGTAGGACTCCATCGCGTGTGGCATCAGCCGCAAATCGTGTGCCATGGGAATATTGGGCTGCATCAACAAATGCAACGCCAGGTACATGAGCAAGGGCTTTTATGATAGCTCCGGCCCGAGCTTGGCGCCGGGCCCTGTTATATTCAGGGTGCAAATTTTTAGGAATAGGGTCTATGTGGTTCCAGCTACGGATGTCAGTCGGGATCGATTGTTTGGGGTCATGTTGCTGATGGTAAGTAAAGCCAAGCGTAGATAGAATGAAGCGTCCCGTTTCAGTAGGGTGAGCCGTTCAAGCTGAGAGCGTTGTTGTGCTTCAATGAGTTCGGCAAGGGTGTTGTGAACTCCTAGTTGGTTGAAGAGTTCAGTACTGGTCTAATGCGGGAGGCCAAGTGCTTGCTTGTAGACCCCTTGTATGAGGGTGTCGAGCTTGTTTTGCTCAGCCCGGTACCAGCTGAAGTACGCAGCAACGTAGGTGATGTGGCATATGACAAAGGACTGCACGAGGCGGAGAAGGCTTTCTTCTTTGAGTCCCCCTCGTCGGTTGGAGATGCGTTTAAGAAGGCGTAGTGTGTTTTGAGATTGGGCGCAGATCTTGTTGAGAGCCAAGGCATTGGAGCCGTTGGTAGAGATGGTGAGACCGAGGACCCGGATACTAGGGACGTGTGGTATAGGACTGCCATCTTGAAGCCGTAAGGTGATAGAGTCACAGGGTCCGTGCTCTGATTTGTGTTTTGGAGGGCGTCCCCGCTGAATTGGCTTGTAGAGAAGAAGCTCCGATTTAGCCGGCGAACAGCGCAGTCCGGTCCCTTGGAGATAGGCTTCAACCGTGTCAATCGCCGTTTGGAGGGCTGACTCCACTTGACCATCGCTGCCTCGGTACGCCCAGATGGTGATGTCATCGGCGTAGATGGTATCATTGATATTGTCGACTCGTTGTAGTTGCTGGGCAAGGCCAATCATTACTAAGTTAAAAAAATTTGCCGCGTATCTGCGTGCTTCGCTGCAAATGTCGTCGAAAGACGATAGTCTTCTGCCGGCCGTACTACATGAGTGCTGGTCTGATCCGCGGCCACCCGTGATGCTGTTCTCGTACCATTTCCGTCCTGGCATGAAGGTTTGTTTGAAGAGATTTCATTTTACCGCATTATTTCATCAAGCGGCCATTTATGTTTTGCCCTGCCTCAGACAGCGCTTCCTTTATGTTGAATCGGCCGCATCTGGCTGGCATTGATAAAATTGAGGAGGCGCTGCGTGAGACATGGATGCCATCTGGCAATACATCGAGAAACATGAGCTTGTGCAGAGGGTTTCCTTCCTCCATGGCAGAGGGCGCTAGTCGGCGCGCAGTCGGGGAACGTCGTTCGTCAGCGCGCATAGCATGGCATTTTCAGCGCAGCTTAAGAAACTAGGGTCTTTAGAGTTACGTATCTATGTATTTTCTATTAAAGGAACACACGTACTAATACTTACCTAGTGATGTTGCGCCTCAGATATGCGTAATATTTACTTTGTGATCGATAACGTACACAAGTATGAACAGCCGTACCAGTTTAAGTAGTGTGGGCGGTAAGCAAGTGGTCCAACTTTGGCCGGATGGCTGAATTGGGTGACAGACAGACAAACAAACAAACAAACAGACAGACAGACAGACAGACAGACAGACAGACAGACAGACAGACAGACAGACAGACCAAATTTTCAGCGTTTAAGTTCCCCAAGAAAGACTATCGTCTTTAAAAGCATGGGAGAGATAACTGAACCTTGCGGGGTGCCTTTGCTGCCAAGGGGAAGCTGGTCTGATCGTAAATCCCCGGCCGAGAGGGTGGCCGTGCGATTGCAGAGGAAGTCACGGATGTAATTGTAGGATCCCTCTCCCAGATGGAGGTGGGAGACCTGGTCAAGGATAACTTCATGGGAGATGCTGTCAAAGGCTTGAGTGAGGTCGAGTCCGAGGATGGCTTTCGTGTTACGGGAACGGTCGTTTAGTACTTGATGTTTGAGCTGCAACATAGCGTCTTGAGTAGAAAGGTGAGGGCGAAATCCAGTGATGGTGTGGGGATAGATAGAGTTGTCTTCGAGGTGTGTGTTGATGCGTGCTAAGAAGGCGTGTTCCATCACTTTGCCTACGCATGAAGTGAGGGAGATGGGCCTTAGGTTGTTGAGGCTAGATGGTTTGCCAGGCTTTGGGATCAGGATAACGTTGGCAGTCTTCCAGGCAGCTGGGATAGCGCCATTGCACCAGCAATCGTTGATGTAGTCAGTTAGATAGGATACGGACTCGTCATCGAGATTACGAAGGGCTTTGTTAGTGACCCCGCCTGGGCCTGGAGCAGAACGACCGTTAAGCTTGCGAAGAGCAGCATGTATTTCAGATGCGCTGAAATCGGCGTCTAGTGTAGGGTTGGGATTACCGTTGTAATTTCTGTGTGGACTGACTTGTCTCCTGGAGATATATCTGGTGCAGAGGTAGTCAAGCACTCGTTGTGGACCTTGCTTAAGTGTCTCCGTATAAAGGAGTTTCTGCAGCCAATCCAGTTGGGCAGTTCGGGTGGTAGTATTGTCAAGCAGGTGTCTGAGGAGTTTCCATGGAGATGGGCGATGAAGTCGTCCATCCACCGTGTTACACAGCTCAGTCCACGGTTGCCGGCTGAGGGTTTGACAGTGCTCCTCGATGGCTGTATTGACTTTAGAGATCTTACTTCTGAGGCGATTTAGGTGCTGCCCCTTCCAGCGAGCTAGGATGGACGCCTTAGCCTCCAGAAGATGGGCGAGGCGGCTATCCATGCGTTCAACTGGAGCATCTGTAGTTACCACCCGAGTAGCCGTTTGAACGTCAGTGCGTAGCGCTTGCATCCAGGTGTCGATGTCGGCAATGCCTTCTGCTGAGGCAGCACCAATGCGTATCTTACGAAAAGCATCCCAGTCGGTAATGGCGAATTCTTTAGTGGGGGCAGGGATGGCAGCGAGTTGGGGTAAAAATATAGCAAGGATATAATGGTCGCTGCCCAGGTCTTGTTGTATATTGGTCCATTGTGCATTGTTGATACGTTTGATGAAGGTGAGGTCGGGGGTAGAGTCCCGGGTAGTGGAGGTACCGAGGCGTGTGGGAAAGGAGAGATCCGTGATAAGGGTGAGGCCTAAGTCGTGGTAATCTTGCCAGAGATTGCGAGCTGCAGCTTCCGTGCGAACGTAACCCCAGCTTGCATGGGCGAGGTTGAAATCGCCGCCGATGAGGAGGAGGTGCGTTCCAGCTACGTGAAGAGCCTTCTTAAAGAGGGTGAGGAAGCGACACTTTGCTTTGTCCTTCGGGCTATTGTAAATGTTCAGAAGGAAGATGCATTCTTTCCGTTTACGATTGGGAATTTATTCGAGGTATAGGTGTTCGATGTGAGGACTATGCAGATTATGTTGAATAACAGGGATACGACGCCGTACTAAGGTGGAGACCCGGCGAAGATGGTGGGTGGTATGAAAGGTTTGATAACCAGGGAGCGTGGTGGGGGCGTTATTGGTTTCTTGAAGTAGGATAGCATCCGGGCTCGGGTATGTTGGCGTAGGTATTGATTAAGTACCGGTTGTTTCTGGTGAAAGCCTCGGCAGTTCCACGGCCAAATGAGGGTGTCTTGATTAGTGTGAGCCATGATGAGAGATGGTGGATGTCTCCATCGGCGTCCCGGAAGGGTCGCAGACGGGGGCGGATTGGATAGGAGACGCGAGAATATGATTTTCCAGGTTTGTAACTCGTTGGACAATACCAATGAGTGCGTGCTGGATGGCGTCCAGTGCATGTTGGAAAGTGCTCACAGTTGTTTGAAGTGAGGTGAGCATGTCTTTAACTTCAGAGCGGACCTGGCCCGTGGCTCCATCTTGCAGGGCTCTCTTCTCGGGGGCGGGAGTTGTAGGGGCCTCTTGACTAGGGGCAGGGGCGTTCTGAGCGATAGGTGTAGGGGCTGGTGTTTGGGGTTGTTTGAGGTCTCTAAGCCTCCTGCGTGAGTTTAGTTAGGAGATCACGTAGGATGGCGTTCTCGCGCTTAAGGTGAGCTATTTCTGGGTTATCTGGTGAGGGAGGAGGGGATGGGGCATGTGTGTTGGTGATTTTACTACCCTCTCGTGAGGTGCCCTTGAGGGCCTCTGCGAAGCTCACCTTGTTCTTGTTGGTAGATGCGATGCGTGATGCCGATGCAGACCGAGATCTTGAGCGTTGTTGCCAGGATCGAGATGGAGTGCTCGAGCGGGAACGGCTCCCCCTTGACGGTGTTCTGGAGCGTGACCTGGTTCTGGTGTTGAGGGTGGAGGGGCCGGCTTGTTGATAGGTGACTGGGCTAGTTGCTCGTCGTTCCCTGATACGCTTGCGAATGACATACGGGGTTTTATAACGAGAGGTTTTATAACGGGAGGTTGAAAGAATTATATTTTTCCTGCGCTACCCACGTTTCAGACAATCTAACGAAGGGAATATGGTTATTTAAATGTCGGTCAAAAGTTAAGCTATGCATCTTAGAGAATGAAAAACGTCTTGTGTTAGGCGCAACAGCGACTGCTGTGATACAGCATGAGTTGATTAAAGTGGCACAATTCCTGAGGTTCAATCGACAGAACAAAAATAGGCGCTTTTTTTATGACGAGCATAGGCACGTGTCAATTTACAGGATGACGTGAAGGTCATCACTCATCGTTGTCTTGTTAACTAGATTGGTAGTTATCTTTTTAAAGTTAATTACACACTGTTCTGTTGTCCACAAAAAGTACCCCTGCTTGGCTTTTTATTTTAGTTTTACACCCATCGAGAAGGGCCACTTGTTACGTTGGCTTAGATGATAATTGAAGGACGCCTGGCTGGTATTCGCTGCCTCCTGCCGAGATATTTTGCAATTAGGCGTGCTTTTCTTTCTTGAAACTCGTGATTATTGTACCTCGAAGCGAAGCGACAATGTTACGGGCCCTTTAATTATTTAGGTTTGCTACCCTGTGTGCGGTATTAATATGTTTTCGCCCGTCGTCGCAGCCGGTCAGAGGCACCATTAGGCATTCCTTAAATTTCGACGCTATTCAAGCGGGAGTACTGTTCTAGCTGGGCAAGCTCTTTTGTTACATCAGACCTCGCAATGGGGTTCCCTCATTAGCAGTTTTCAAAGCCATGCTCCCTCTGAGTACACTGTTGGGCTCACCTTTGAGTCTGTCGTACTCCTGGCTTGGAAACACTAAGCTGGGCTTCACGCCTTCGAGACCACTTTTACATGAACACGTCCTGTTTTTGATGAGAGGTCAGCTCGGTTCGGAGTTCATCAGGTAATACAGATAATTGTTCCGTCATAGATGTTTGTTAGCAATTTAGTTTTTCTCTCAGCTTCACAAACGCAAAACGAGCATTCCGCAACAATTCGGAAGCAATGAAGCAAAAGTCAAGTGAAAAAGTAAATTCTCTGCGCACCTGGTAATAAACTAAATAACCTGTGAGTCTCTGGAGATAGTGGCAGCAGGCATAGGGAATGGTTCAAATGCTAGCTTCGGCTTCGGCGTTTCTTCTTTAATAATATATCCGGGACCGGATGGGACATAATACTCCTCCAGCAGCCCAGTTCCATTCGTCACCATTCGTTAGAAGTTCATTCCTTGCACGGCGTATTCCATGATAAGACCTCCGTTCGGCACGGCGATCGGTGAATAGGCGAAAGAGCGTATGAGCCCTTTGTGAAAAGGGGCAGCAGGCAGATCGCTCAAATGGTGAAACGATTGCTCAAATGATCGCTCAAATGCACATTAAATTCTTAATTAAGGACTGTTACGCACGTACGCAACGTAAACTGTTGAATTGAAGCCATTGAGTGATGAATGCGTGTTGACCTAGTAAGACTCCTGAGATATACCGCCAGATTTCAGGTATTTGCCTCCAAAATCGGCTACAATGCACACTGTTGTTCCACAAGCTGTTGTCCCGCATTGCGTCAGGCGGGCATTGTGGGAGAAGGTTGAACAGCAATGCCCTTGCGCCACATTTTCACTGGAGACAGGTGTATTACACATGTTCGTTCTGTCTCTCCATTTTAATGGGTATGCCGTACTGATATTTCAGTATTCTGTACAAACACCCACGCCCGCACACACAGACACAAAGGTTTGCAAGGCGCATCCACTTGAAATGAATTTCCAGGATGACACCAGTTTCGAGATATTATTTCCCAACGTGTGGGTCAAAATATATGGGCGTACCAGTTACTTTCGTGCTTCAATGTATAAAACAGCATTTTGGTAAAAAAGTAAGTGGAACAACAGTGCATTTTTACGGCGAGTTTGATGACGCATATATCCAAACTGGTGTCATTCTGGAAGTTCATTCCAAGTGGATACGCCTGAGAAGCTCACCGGTTACAATTCATAAATTGCAATATGTGTCGTAAAGTAATTAACTAAGAAGTTGGTCATTTTTTCTTAGTTAGTTGAATATGTGTTTCCATTTCTCGTGCTAGTGATGTGCGCCTCTTGGAATAACACAGCTCATCGATAAGAATTATGATACGTGCCACACGTGATTTTTTTTAAATTCCGTAAAGCTCAATTTTGAACACCCGGTATAATATCCACCGATAAAACACAAAAAACTTACGCCGAGTCTCAAAAAAAAAAAAGGGGGGAAGAACCCGGAACGCTTAATCGTAGTTATATAAGCAACCGCGATTTGCTATTGCCTCTTATTTTTTTCTTTTACAATCGGTCACTGAATGTGTTCCGCTCAAACCTTCAAGCAAGCCCACATATATGGTGGCTTTCTTTCTCAACAGTAACCTATAACGCTCGTTGTGACATCATAACACAGACAGATTCAGACACGCACCGACTGACACGCACCGTGTTGAGATAAATGTGTGTAGAAATGCTGCAGAGCTTACAACATTGAATATTTAGAGCAATGTAGGCACCAAGACTTTCCGTCTCAAACGGCAATCTGAGGTAGCAAGCGCAGGTCGAAGCAAATGAACTAGTAACGTGCTACGCAAAAAGCAAGAAGGCCGGATAACTAGTATAGGCGCCCTTGAATTTCGCGCGGTGCGTTACTTGTTCAGTAAGAACCAACTAGTACGCAAAAAAGTATAGATAGACCCATCTGCAGAACAAACGCTTAATGCGCTGAAGTCTACGACGTCTCAGGAATGTGGAAAACACCAACTGGTCCCGAGAGACAATAATAATGTCACTTGCTGGGGTATGCGTTTTATTAAATACGTATGTTTTATTTTATTCTTGCGGTGTGAATTATTTCCCGTCCGGCAAAACACACGGAGAAAAGCAACGCATAAACCTACACGTCTGTGGCCCTGGTTTCTAGTAACTGCACACATCTTATTATTTATTTATTTATTTTTCTCGAGAAGACTAGCGCTGACGAAGACATTTTGTTGTCTTCGCCATATATTAGTGACTAACTATGGGGTTGTTCGGTCCCAATTGGTTGGGTGGAACGTCACCATTTTTAACGCTTTTTTTCGGGCTGTATTCATAAAAGCAGCAGGTCGTGCTGGACGAGGCGTTGAGTCGTTCGAACTTGTTCCGTAGCTCCCTCTTCTCCTCCGGTGAAAGAAACGATGCCTCGATGGCGGCCCGGTTCTTGAAAGAAAAGAAAATGGCAACGAATAGGTCAAAGAGTATATGTCATTTGCACATCTCATTCTATCTTGAGCTACCCGATTCTTAGCCAATACCATGAACTGTGGCATGTGCCACTGTCTCGTAAGGGATCTACATCTACATCGACATGTGTCAACAGCGCGCAGCACTGTTTGCCTCGTCGGCACATCCCTGCAACGAGCAGATTTGAACACCTCAGCACAGAAGGAACCAAAACAGTCAGAGGCGCAGCTCCGCCCTTATATTTTGTGGGGTATCACAAGTGTCTTGGGACAAAGGAATGACACAGTAGTGCAAACAATCAAAAGGGCATTTATTGATCCTTTCATACACCAATGCACGCTAGTCGAATTACTACCCATAGAACATTCACATGTGCGCGCGAGAAAACGAGGAAGTCCGACTCACCGCGACCAGATAGCGAGCGAATATGTTCTCCCGCATGATAAACGCCAACGCCTAGTCGTTCACGTGCACGCAAACGGTGCCGTGTTCGAACGATCCGTGTTCATCCATATCCGCTGTCGTGCTCCTAAGCCTTCTCGGGACGGTCCCGCGAAGCGGGTCGGCGCACGCGCGAAGCGTTCGCGCTGCTCGCCGACCCCACGCCAAAGAAGGAAGACCCTGCTCCCTCGTGCGCCCGAGTAACCCCGTCGTTAGGTGGCGTTAGCAGCGCAACACCTCTCGTAACATCTACGCCGACGCTTAGCTATACGCGTGGAAGCCAGATTACAGGAGACGAGAGAGCCATGCGGGGAAAGCAACATCAGGGAACGCGTGAGAGTCGCGTATCGCCCCAATTTGAAAATTAAGACAATGGCAAAGTACCGCGAATAGCTTTTCATTTTATCTCGAACAACCCGTCATTGGTCCCCTTGTAGAGTGCGGCACGCGACACTGATTCAAAAGTATCTACCCATACAGAAGCATACGTCAGCAGCGTACTCGGTTTGACTGGTTTGTACAGAGGTCAAGACAGTGGCATAGCCAGGAGGAGGGGGGTAGTGCCCCCCCCCCCCCCCCCTGAAAGAAAATTCTGACTACACCACTGGAGTCAAAGAACTTCTCTAGAACGCGGGAAAAACGTGCTCCATACTACGGTGGCTAGAATTCTAGTTGCCCTATCCGTACAGCGCTGGCGACATCTATAGCGATAACACCTTTTGTGGATCCAGATGTATGCGAACATGTGCGGCTACATTAAACAAATGCCTTGTCTCCTCTCGCCCTGCTGGTCACCCTCTCGCCCTGCTGGTCACCCCATGCTCTGGTCGCTGCTTTGGCCGTCAGGAACGCGTTCTAGACAAGTGCCTTGACCTTTGTACATAATTCTAACGAGCAGCTTTTAACGGAGCGGCACAGAAGAAACAAAAGTCAGAGCTGCAACTGCACTATTATATTCGAAAACTGTAAAATAATAAGACAGCCCCACGAACAGCGCCCTTGTGAGGTATTTGAATCGTTCAACACCTTGCCACGTGGAGACGCATGCGTCAGGTCCCAGTCTCTTGGCAAAATAAATAAATTGTGTTTAATGCTGATCGATTAGCCTTTGTGTGTGACTCCCCCTTATGTTTATGTTCCATTTTCACAAATAAGGTATCTCGTTGGAGCGTTCTGTCGTTTCTGTTCCTTTTGTGTCACGTGTCGCGCTGTCGCCGTATTCACAAAGCGAGACTCGTTCGTTATCTTTGCGTTTGGCTGGTCGCCTCCACTGATAATATATCCAGCATCAAAACTGATTGGAATTAGTTCTTACGAACAATTTTAGCATGTGAACGTTTCGATAATACGGAAGGTCAAGTAATGAGTTTTACGAGTTTGTCGTTCATTATCCTATCTTATTGAAATGTGCACTATCGTATCCCCTCGCAGTAGTAATACCTATTAGGTATTCCCGCATTGATAGAAGCTTATATATGAAATGAAGGCCTTCAGATGAATCTTTGGTGAACATTTCTTGACTACAAAGTTGAAGAAATGCTGTTTTATCTCGTTATTTTTCTGTACTCGTATGTTTTTCTTCGTAATTTTGTTTCCGCTTTTGCTTCGTCGTTGTGTTTCTCGGCTAAATTTGCGAGATAACTGGCTTTTTCAGTGGCAAATATTCACATTGATCCGCAGCTAAAAAAGAAAAGGAAGGAATGTTGGTTATATAAGCATGAATACTAATTACTCAGCGATAAAGAGAGAGAGAGAGAGAGACCAATAGCCAAATTTAGTACGGTTAACGATTAGCCTATTGCGTGTAAGCCGTGTTCTCACTCTACTCAGAGTTCACAGTGTTCGCAGTCACCTTGACACACATTCTTGGGGTCACTGTTTGTTTAACTTACGTATGTATTGTTCCGGCCCAACAGTACGCCGCCATAAGTATAGTGTTAAAACCAATGCGACAAGTGGAACATAACATCTCATTTCTAGTGCATCGCATTTTTGTAAAAGGCGCTAATGCGCCAGAAAGTCAAATCGCATTAATGCGACAGGGGATCGTAGTTCCAAACGCGTGGAGTCATGTCCCACGGTGCATAAAAAGGGGGGCGTATCGCATCGAAGGATAAAGAAAAAAAGTGGCATGGCTGCCGGCGTGTGTCCTCCTCCCTTAGTGGCTAAATTCACTCGCCTTAAAAGGGTAATCACTTGTTTCGGGCGGAGGGAAAAGCGCCACATGATAACGTTGCCATATAGGATTACAGTGATGCACTAACAAATGCGATGCGCTATTCCGTCGAATTCATGTAAATGCAGCTATAATCAGCGCTCGTATTCACGATAAAGCGCAGGTGAAAGGGTGCATGAGAGCAGGCCCCGCTAATCGTCATGTTGGGCTTATTATTAGCGAAAATGGCCGTTCAATGGCAGTGGAAACCGAAGCGCTTTGTAAAATCGTCCCTCGGTTCTCATACTAAGCGGCTGTTTGCTTCAAGGTCGGAATACCCGGTACACACTTGCTACTGTGGTTCAACGGCCATGTTTTTTTACTGCTGAGCACGAGTTCGTTGCCAAGGCGACCGCAAGTTTGATCTCGGGACAAAGAACTGAATGCAAAAGCGCCCGCGTATTGATATCGTGGTAGGCGTAATACCGCTATATTGTTTGTTTTATAACTGAGCAGTATGTTTCTCGATTATTGATGTATACACCACACTGCGCGTCAAGAAAGCGCTGATTACTCCGACTGACATACACAAAAACCACAACTGCTACTCGTTCGCGTTCACCATTGGAAATCAGACCAGAGTAAAGTGTCATGCACCATTTCTTAACGGCGTAACACGGGAATGTAACCTGTGAGACCTTGGAGCCGTACCCTGTAAGCATTCTTTTCGTTCGTATATATTGAATTTCTTATCACTCGTCCAGCCGAGTGGCCGATCGCGTTGATAAAGCAGGCGCGACTTCGTGCGTTCCAATGACGAAAAGGGAAAAACAAAATGGAACAAGAAGCAGATCCAATGCACTTGGTAGAACCTATGTTAAGCGAATCTTTCTTGCAACGATTCAACTGAATACTGCAAAAAGAGGCGCGTGAAGCGTGTTATTTTTGTTTTATTTCCAACTACACGAAAGGCACTGTTCATCTTGATCTCCCATCGCATAAGTTTTGCTTTGTTAGGCTTCGGCTTTGGCATTTCTGGGGAAAACAGAAGAAAACGATGCACTCTCACCGACTCCAGGATGTCATCGGGCCGGAATCCCAGCTTCAACGCCAGTTGGTATTCGTCCGAGATTCTCGTGTGCGTGATGGTTGGGTCGTCCGTGTTCAGCGAGTAGCTAGCGCAGTGGTCCCGTAGACTGCACAGAATTAACAAGACAGACACAGGCGCATAAGCTTAAGTCGTTCGTGACGGGACCGCATGTAGAGAGAGGGGGCCGGTATATAATGTAGCGATTCATTTGGTATGATTCTATTCCTTTCTTGTCACTCACGGGTTGATTCCAGCGACGATGACGAAGCGCCATTCGGTGCACTGACGAAGGGTGAGAAGGAATCGAATTGGAATAGAATCGTTACAGTATCTCGGCCGTGGTCGCCGAAGCACTCAGCCCAATCGCAGATACAGGTGTTCGAGAAAGGCATGAAGCACGCACTGGGAAAGTTTCTGCTTCGACATTGCTAGACAATTCAAGAGCTTTTAAGGAACGAATAAGGTAGGATCATCCATCGCTCACGACCGGCTTGTCCTGATTATGAACGTAGGCGGAGCACCGCTCCGACGACTGACGAAGCGTAAAAAGGGAAAAAAATGGAAGAAAGTAATTATATTACCCCAGCCTTGTTCTCTCGGCCTCTTGAATAAACAGCACTGAGCACGTATACGCTTGAAGATGACAGCACGCGCGCTGTGTTGTCGTTTTGCCGTAGTCCCGTTGTCTGCGCTGTTTGTCCAGTATGTCGACGTTCAACCGACTATCCCCACTTACCAGCTCTTGCGCTGTTCTTTCTTTCATTTTCTTAAAAGCGCTGGAATTATACAATAATGCCAACTTCCCAACTAGCCCACCCTTATGCGTTAATAATACCTCGTTTTCTCAGTAACGTCCACTGTTTACTTCTACCTAAGTTCCTTAACCATTCTAAAGATGTGCAGCTCAACAGACACCGCCACCTGTTGCTGCGTATGTGAAATGAATATGGGGAAAAAAGTCTTGAGGCGTTCTACGTCTGCACGCGAATAACGCGGGACTGCGAAGACGTGACGAATGGCTGTACTAACGTGGTACAGGACTTCTACAACAACTCTCCCGTGCACGCACCAGAGCATGGGATGCCTCTCTCCGGGGCTCACGGCTCCAGTGAGGTAGCTGCTGTTGGGGCAGACCTCGAAGTGGATGCCCCTATCGAGCGCCAGCTGCAAGGGGGCGCCTCCGTCGCGCATGGCGGCGTAGCCGTGCCCGATGCGCTCCGTACGCAGTTCTTCGATGGCCCTGGAGACATTGGTGGCCGGACCTGCCTCGCCCGCGTGAGCCGTCCGGTGCACGCCCAGGGTGGCTGCTCTCTGGATAACGAGAGAGAGAGAGTGATCATTAACGAAACTCGGAGAATTCTGCCTAGTGTATACGGAGGCACCTACGTGCTACTCTAGATAGGGAAGGGATCGGGACCGAAAAAAAAATAAAGCAAGGAAATTAAAAAAATATATATATATTGTCTCTACCGGCGAGACAGAGATGATGGTGTTGATGTAGATACGCTAGAGAGAGAGAGAGAGAGAGAAAGCAACGAGTGGAAAGGCAGGAAGGTCAACCAGACGAGCGTCCAGTTTGCTACCCTACACAGGCGGTAAGAAAAATGAAGAATAGAAAAAGGAAAAGAGAAAGAGAGTGAATCCACGTGGCCTTCTGTGCATTCTCCAGCATGCCCATAGATACGCCAGAGCTTGTAATTTAAGCCAATGTCTTGTGGGAATGAGAACTGAAGATTCAAGCTTGACATTGTCTTAAAGAAGGCACAGGACCTAGTATGCTTCCTAGATATACTGGTTCTTGAGAAGCGGACTCCATTTTACTGAAATGGCATGTCCTTTTATCTGTCTAGCCTGAACAAAAAAATGCGTTCTAAATAACGGGAACGTCTGCTTCTAATCTCTTCTCTCCTGCTTGGAATCTCTGTCCCACTTTACGGTGAATCAGTATTTTTTTTAATCCTTTCTAGTGTTTTACCAATATAGTCCATACATCGGGTAATTATCAGCTCTGCCTTCCGACTCATTCAGCAGGAAATTATTATTATTATTATTATTATTATTATTATTATTATTATTATTATTATTATTATTATTATTATTATTATTATTATTATTATTATTATTATTATTATTATTATTATTATTATTATTATTTGATTTGAAAACATATATGCATTTGACAGGAAAGGAAAAGCGAGGGGCAGGTTGGCAACTGCCACCGGAAGGGGCACAACGCCTGCCTACTCTTCAGAAAGGAGGAGTCAGAAACCCAGAAATGGAACATAGGAAAAAGGGGAGGAAAGTAGAAAGAAAAAGTAAGATGACAAAGTAGAACACAAAGTACAGGTCACACACTGTACAGGTCACACACTGTATAGGGCCCGTCACTGCAGGTCACGCGACTAAATCATGTTAAATAGAAGAAGTAGTCTCTGGAGTACAAATGTGACCCTAAGTTCGTTACTTCTAGAAAAGCAAGGAGAGCGCGATGAGCCTGATCGCGTCGAGACGCACAACCACTGGGGTACAAACATTCGTCTAGTGTCGTACACCGCAGACCAAGGAGATGATATATCGTCCCTCACTAGTGACACGCGCTATGCACTGAAAGCGGTACACTCCAATATCAGGTTGCTGAAGTGCTTTACCAATATAGTCGGTATATCGGGTAATTATCTGATTTGCCTTCCGACTCATTCAGCAGGAAACGGACTAGCACGCGAAAAATACATAGCCTATCGAATAGCAGTTCGGCGGTCTCGTAACCACCATTTCAAAAACAGCAGTTTCAAATACGAGCACAAGTGAAAGAGGTAGTTAGCACGTTAAAGTACGAAAAATATGTATGATTAACCGTATACTATTGAATCAATATAGCAATATATTGGCCCCCCTAACGATCTCCTCACGCCTATGAGAAGAGATAACCGATATTGAGTGGCGTGCATGCAAACAAACTCATCCCATGCAGCCCGAGCTTGTTTTTATTTGCATCGCACTAGTATATATTTAGATTATCGCGAACTGACGTTCAGATAAGTGCAACTGCGGTGGACTTCTAGAATCGTTACTACTCTGTGACACCAACTCGTCTTTGCAGCCTTACTTTGAGGTGGATAACTTTTCTTTCTCCCATCCACGCGTCTGGCGCTGCAATGTTCTACAGTCATATATGTATATATGTGCACATGCATAAGTTATGACGTTTCACAAACACATATAAGCTTTGCGTCGAAGCCTCAAGTTGAGGGTATCGGCAGCTGCGTGGTGCTTAAAGCCTGGTGAGGCGTCCACTACGGTGGCCTAAAGACCGGAAAATGTGCAGTTTCTAGTCGTTAAACCTCACAATTTATTAAGGCGAGTAAGGAACGTTATTATAACCTATTTGCGAAGATGGTTTTAGCACGTGCAACAAGGGTTTCTACACGTAGTCCTACACTTTCATCTGCTCAAATATTCACCCAAACAGTTGCAGTTAAGCAGAGAAGTCGAATAAGACGCATTATTGCGCGAGCCCTCTATCGAAAGACTGTTCTTTCGATAGTCTTTTGATAGAGCTCAAGATGAGAACAGTCGTTCTACATCGAAGGACGGTTCCCATACTTGATGTGAAAATCAGCGCACACTGGGCTAGCGAACCTTCGCACCTGAAATGCCTTGATGACGTCAGGGTGCAGGATCTCCTCTCCCTCCGTCTCAGTCCTCTTGGGCGCGAACACTCCGCACACGTCCATTCCGACGACGCCTTTTTCGCGGTATTCGTGGCACAGGCTGACCACTTCCTCCGCCCACTCTGAAGGACAAAGATCGTATCCGGCTGTTACGGTTTAATCACTGATTCAGGTTTGAGGAGAAAGGCAGAAAGGGGAGCGAGCTGGTAAGTATATACTCATGGCTTGAAAACATTGGGTAAAAAACGCGTACGCGAGAGCAAACAAGTGAATAACGAAACAGCACGGCTCCGACATAGTCCTCTTTCGTTCCTCCTGTTTGCTTTGCCTAACCTTTCAAACCATGAGGGTTAGAAGGAAATGCTGGCGCCTTGAAATAGTGACTACTCATTTTCCCTCGAACACAAGATAACACAATGTACTGAACGCATTTATATGCACATAGTTGTTCACTAAGCACCGAGTAAGTCCCACCACCGTAAATCACGAGGGATGCGTATCACGCAAATGGTCGAAGCAACAACGCAAAAACGGCACACAGGTACACATGGGTGAGATATGAATGGAAAGGAAAGCGGGGGAAGCACAAACGCGAATGCAAGCGGGGGAGTGTTACGGTCGTTTAAATCACTTGAACACGGAAAGCTCAGTAGCGGCTTCATCGCCTTCTGGTGTGACGACCATATAGGCCAGCATTCCAGGGTCGGCGGCTTTTAGATGTGCTACCATGGTCGTGAGCGACCGCCTCAGTGTACTGTAGCGAGGACGATGACACACAACTAGCCTCGACCACGACGCTGAGCTAATCACGAGGGAAACAGTGTGCAGTCCAATATCTTTCCTCGTGGGCCTCTACCCTGGCTTGCGTGAATACACGGTGACAGGTAGTGTGAACATGACCGACGCCACCTCAATAGCGCAAGGCCTGTTCAATCCGATCCATGACGTCAGGCTATCTGGCCCGACTGTCACAGAATCTAATGGGGATGCTCCCGAGTAAGCAGCGGGGATTTTGACGTCACCGCTTTCGTCACGCCAAGCTTGGCAATGAAAATTTCGGGCCAGGTAGCATGACGTCATGGATCGGAGTGAACAGGCCTTATGCTATCTATAGGTGGTGTTGACATGACACGGACACTTGCTCCTATATCGCTATCAAATGTCCTTATATCAACCACGGGACCGTACCAACCAGTCTCATCGCGCTGCTTGCGTGATTACGTTGTGCGCATGCATCGGTGCTAGAGCACTGCTATACAAGTTAAGGGTTGGGTCTGTGTTGGTGCGCGAACGCCTATACCGACAAGGACGTGTGGACAGCCCGTCGTCTACGTTTTGTGGCTCCTGTGAGACACTTGAACATCTAGTTTTAGAGTGTCCCGCATTCGTTGCGCAGCGCACATTACTAATTAAAGAGTATAGACTTATGAGGCTGCAATGTGCGACCCTTGACGATTGCCTTTTTCCAAGGGGGAGCGCTGCAAGACGTGACCAGGCCCATCGAGCCCTGCTAAGTTTTCTGAAGGACACTGACTTGGCCTCCCGTTTATAGACATTATTTTATTTTGTTTTGTTTTTTTTTTCTTTTGTTTTGTTTTGTTCTGTCTGTGTCTCCGTCATTTCTTGATTTCCTCTTTTCTTTTCTCATATTTTCATTTCCTCTATTCCCTCCTCCTATAGGAGTAGGCAGGCGTTGTGCCCCTCTCGGTGGCAGTTGTCAGCTTGCTCCCTCCTTAATTCCTTTGTGTCCTTGTGTGTATATGTGTACAAATCAAATAATAATAATAATAATGCATCCATGCGTACCGGGCTTGTCCCTGAAGCAGGCCAGCACGAGCCTCAGCATGATGCCGTGCTCCTTCTCGGCTCGGCTGAATCCCTCGAGCACCGCCTCGACCGCCTCGGCGGCTGTGCGGACAGTGGTGGGTCCCGCGGCCAGCTGTAGCGTCGTGTGCTGGCTGGCCATCAGGTGGGGGAAGAGCCGCATCTCGCTGTACAGAATGCCCTGGTTCGCCTGGTCCTCGCCCACCTCGAAGGCGACCCGCTCCAGCGCGACGCGGTCGCCCCTGCACGTGTGGCCATCCCGGCATGTCGTGGTGATGTTGTGCTGCCAGTCCCCCACCAATCACCATTTCCAGAAAACATGCCTCCCTACTTTTCTACGGGGGACGCTTAGGCAGTAACCTGGGAGGTTGAAAGAGAAAAGGAAACTTGAAAGGAACAGACACCTTCGGGACCCTGTTGCCGCCGCTATAGAGGGCATTCGGCAACACGGCGCACAAACCTTCTGTACCGTCCGCGTCACTTTTTCTACACGGAAGGGCTCATATATAGATTGTTTTTCTTTCTTTTTTCCTTCTCTCTCTCTTTCGCGCAGGCACAAGAAGAAGTTTAAGAGAATGGGAAACACATTAGATATTCCGCAGCCACATCACTGCAACTCAAGTTCATAAAGAAACGTGCGCGATCTACGCTCCTCGCAATGTACTATATGGCACAGCATTCTTAATACGCACTTGCAACCTCTTTACGATCCAATGGAGCATCCTAATGACCGCACTAAATGTACTTATCACATAGTTTTCTCATTGAGTTACATGTACTTGGGCCGTGGACTAGCGCCACATGTGCGTCCCGGGCTACAGAGACTCTGTTAACTTTCCTGCGAGACTCTGGTCTCAACGAGAAACTTTCATTTTGCATGTTGTGTTATGTGTGTGTTTAGTGTCGTATGTTTTACATGTGTGCATGAGCTCATTTATCATCGAATTCAGCTGGAGCAGCTTGATTGGCCTGCCGCCAGACAAAACTCTCCCTCTCCGGTCTTCAATAAAGAGCTAGTGTCTATTTATCTATCTATTTATCTATCTATCTATCTATCTATCTATCTATCTATATATATATATATATATATATATATATATATATATATATATCTACGCTTCTCGTTTATCTTTTCCGTAGATGTCGTCGAACTTTCTGCTCTCCAACGCTTGAAGAGTGGTACCAAATAAAACTCACGGTTGCGAGGCCTCGGAATAGCGAGACGTGTTTTTTTTTACGTTGAATCAAAATCTTTTGTTCGCGCAAGATCGTTTTGCCCGTCGGAGGTGCTTGTGTTGCAACCTTCTGTATCCTATAGGAATGTATTTGCGTGGGCTAGTAGATGACGTATATAGTCGTTGTTCACGTGGATCGCTTGACTGACACAATACAGGACGAAGAGAATAAATGCGTGTCCTTTCTTCTAAGCAGTGCTCGCAACATCGACTCTGTCTGTTACCGCGTTTGCGACATGCTCATGACCAGCGCTAGTCACCGTTGCCATTACTACGCAGTTCTACTCAAAGAAAACAATTTCGCACATTGTTTCGCGAAAAATCTTGCATGCATCGTACGGTTGTTCTTACCGAGCTCGTTATCCCACCATAATTCGTTTCCACGAGCACAGTGTCACCGATTAGTTGTGCGTGGATATAGAAGACATGCACACCGTCCCGTGGAACTGGCGATAAATCTACGTGTTTGCGGGGTGAACCTAGCTTCGTTCACTGCATAAAAATTATACAAACGCACAAAACGAAGCCAATGAACAAATACCAACAAAGAGTTGACAGTTGACAAGAACTTTATTGAAAGGTCCTGAGGAAAAAGATTGGGGGGGAGCTGAAGGCACCCCAATCAAGTTGGTGGCTCCGCCCATTACGGAACCGGGAGGTGGTAAAGTGAATAAAATATTATTTGTCAAATTATTCAAAGTGGATAGCGGAAACATTTTTGTCCATCAAGTGAATCCGTTGACTGCGACGCAATAGCACAGCTACAGCTAGTATTAGCAAGTGGTGACGGCGTGCGCAGGCTTCGAACCAGCGCACACGACTCTTGCTGTAAGTATGGACGGGGAAGTAAAATGGGTCCCAACTTCTAAAACGAAATCAGCTCAATCTAACAAGACTTCTCGTTATTTTGCGTTGATTGATTTTTGTACCTTAGATACGTACCCTTGACACAGGGCCAGTGTTTTGAGCAGAGAAAGTACGTAGGCTGTACCGAGTGATGGCACGTGTCATCGGCCCCTCGTTTTAATCTGGCTAATCATAGATCAATGACAGTACTCACAAAGATTTTCATTCTTAAGTGTTCACCATGGGTCGGCCACGTTCGCTAATAATATGTCCGACACAACAAATGGTTATCTGCCCTTGGGAACAGACTCGGCATAACAACTTGCGATTATAGCAGTGTTTGCCTAATTCAGGCATTTTGAGCCTATCTATCTATCTATCTATCTATCTATCTATCTATCTATCTATCTATCTATCTATCTATCTATCTATCTATCTATCTATCTATCTATCTAGTCTCTCACGCCGACCCAGAAGCCCAAGTTATCTACAAGCTTGGGCTACTAGGTATATGTTAGTAGAAATGATGCCATCCTGGTCATTCCAGCTTTGTCATCCGACTCACGTCATGCTGTCCTCGTCATGTCATCGTCGTCCTTGCGTCGTCGCCATACACTCGTCGTCACGTATTCGTTGTCATATCGCCGTCCAGATGCCGCTGTGGCCGTTCCATTATAGTCATTCTAATTTCGTCATCCGACTTTCCTCATGCCGTCGTCCTCACAGAGTCATCGTCATACCACTGTTGTGACGTCATCGTCCTCACGTCGTCGTCGCCATGCACCCATCCTCATTCCATTGTCCTCGTGCCATTGTGGTCAAAGTGCCTTCGTCTTTCCATTGACGTCATTCCTTCGTCGTCGTTCTATCGTTGTCACTGCTTCGTCGTCGTGCAATCGCGGTCATGCCGTCAACTTCATGGCCGCCATTGGCAAGCGAGTGCCATATACGAGCGTGGCCAGACACTGGAGAACGGTGTATGCGTATATATAGCCGAAACGAAAGAAGTCTCAGATTGACCACTGCAGATTTTCAATAAACGTGTCTTCAGCAATATAGTGTATCGCTAAATTACACGAATGCTAATCGAATTACCGTCGACAGTCACCGTGAGATGGGTTCCACCGGTATCTTTCGTGAACACGGGCCCAGAGCCCAAATAAACCGGAAAATTCTTTTTTTGTGAATACTAGCCCATGGCTCATATTCACACAAATGTTCTTACAATAGAAATGTTCGTAAGAGCCAATCCTGATGCAAGATATATTATTCACCGAGGTGGCCGGCCAATGGCAAACAACACGTCGAACGAAAAGCTTTGTGAATTCGGCCCCGGGAGCCAGCCAATCCTGATGTCTTACGAACGAAAGTCTTCGTGAATTTGGCCAAAGAAGCCTCAGTTTTCTCCACACTATTACCTCGGTGCAGACGCCGTGCATTAAAACACTGTTCCCTAAAACGTAACTTTCTGCATTTATTACCAATCATTCCATGCGACATTTTTTGCCGTTTTCCGCAAGTAAACATTACCGTTTCCATAGGACACGTCGTGTTGTTGAGTGCTTACACATAAGTGTACTTACGCCACAACCCTGAGAAAATTCGGCATCTCCTTGAGGTAGTTCTGAAGGGTGCTCCCTCGCTCCGGTTGGGTTTTCAGGATGATGTCTTGAAGACTTCCGTAACCTAGGTCGATATTCTTTGCCCTACAAACAGAAGTTTTCAACCACGCACTTCAGATGTGCGCCCTGTGCGACGGACACTTAATTTATTTCGTTTTAGGTAAAAAAGTAAATGCCTTTTCTCGGTTAGTGGTTAATGAAATTCATACTTAGACTTTTTTATCGCGCTGTAAACATCTAACAGGCACACACACACAAAACATTAAATAGCGCATCAGCGGTATTAAATAGCTGAGGATCTGATCTTGGGCACTTTCTTGAACGCATGTTCTATGCATTTTTATAATGTTAATAGTACTGCCAGTTTTTTTTTTTTTTTTTTTTTTTGCAACTTCCGCACGGGAAGGTCCGAATGTTCATGCTAGGTTTATTGAACACAACACGTTTGTGTGTTTAGCAGAACAAGTGCTTGCGCACTTGTCATGCTATACCAAAGGCACCCAAAACCAGATTTTGATGGCAACTAGTACACCCTAGTGTTTTGTATTGTTCTTGTTTTCTATTTATATACATTTGTCATTTCGCGCATCATATCTTGTCGTCTACAATAGAGGGATAAGTATAAGCCGAAACAAACCTCTCCATTGATTCTTAAAGAAAATCGAGACAAGGCAGAACCACGACATTATCGATCTCGCAAAAAACATTATTTCACATCTGGCGTCAAAATCCCTCCTGTGTCAATCACGCGTTATGTGTGCCATGTCGTTGTGACTCAGTACATTCACCGCTGATGTCGACACGATCTAGCGAGAGAAAACTGCGACACCAAAACGAAGTGACGATGACAGTTGCCAAAGGGGGCATTTATTGCACGCTTCTTTATTTAGTGAAAAAACGAAGGGTACTCAACTGAGCCAGCTCCCAGATGGTGGTGTGCCGCAAATGTCCTTCCAGGTGACTGTGGAGCATGATCTGGAAAGGTCATAGATTGGCACACTACGTTCAGGGTTTCGTTTGACTGGCTAATAACACAAGATTCGATGCACAGTCACTTAATGACATTCTGGGGGGAAAATGCCAGTGAGGATGTTGTCAGACAGAGTATCACGCAGGTGAGATTAAGGTGATACGGTGGAGCTTAGCCGGTCATGTAACGCGGTTATAACGGAGATTTTTTTTACACTGGCAAAATACGTGCCAGACGCAGTCGTAGGCCACAGATGCGGAAATCTACTGGCGTCGCGTTGTTGTTGTTGTTGTTGTTGTTGTTGTTGTTGTTGTTGTTGTTGTTGTTGTTGTTGTTGTTGTTGTTGTTGTTGTTGTTGTTGTTGTTGTTGTTGTTGTTGTTGTTGTTGTTGTTGTTGTTGTTGTTGTTGTTGTTGTTGTTGTTGTTGTTGTTGTTGTTGTTGTTGTTGTTGTTGTATTCCCTTGGTAATCCCGCCGTTTTGGGAATCATTGATAAGCGAAAGTTAGTAAAGTGGTGCGTAATAAACCTTGTACAACTAAGGGCCATGCTTACAATGCTGTGTTTATGTTTATCCCCCAAGAAAGGTCCCAACTTTAATCTCATGCAATTTTGTTTTTATTGCGATAGCAATTATATGGACACTCAAAAGCAGATTTCTGCCGTCGGCGTCGCCGTCGCCGTCGGCGTCGCCGTCGCCGTGAGGTTCCGTATGACGTCATTTGGAGATGAAATCGTCGCCGCGCGCCGAACGCTGTATGTGCGAGTGAAAGGGCGCGAGGGGCGCGTCTTTCACTGGGAGTGAACGCACGGCGGAGAACAAACGCGCGTTCTGCGCCGTGCTCGCTTAAGGGCTGCAGAAGTAGGCGTCTCTTTTCTCCTTTACAATCACCATATATGTAGAGCAAACGCGCCTTCTTCGGACGCGCGAGAGGCCGTGGGGGAGGGGGAGGGAAGGGAGGCGACGTTTAGCTGCGGCACCAAGTGCCTATTTATATCAGAGGCTCCAGCAACAGTCACCAACGCCGCACGCATTTTGAGCTAACGCGCGCAAAACGCCGATGGCGTCGACAACAGTTCTGCGTGTTGTTGCTACCAAAGCCGCTCACCTTACTTCGTATGACATTGCTGTGTTGCTATCGCATTCATTGCTTCGCCCTTAGGGCGAAACTGTGACATTTTTTTATGTTACTGCACTCACGCCACTGACAACGTATCCCATAATACAAGCAGCTGTATGCACAGTGTAAGACGTCTACGCAGCGATGCCACGAGGAAGCAATGCGGTGTATGATACGAGGGAAGAATGGCGAGGATGACAGGGGTATGCGCAGACGACAGGTATCCAGCTACGTTTCGGGATTCCGTAACTGTTGGGTCACAGTGAAACATACCCATGCATTACGGAGCATTGGCCAAGAATTGGTGCACACCTTGTAGCACATACCGAACGGCTATGTCAACAAAAATAATGTACATCAAAGAATTTGCCGATAATAATGTACCGTAGTATTAACAGGTCGGTATGCTTTAGAGATTAGAGTCAACATAACATATTCCTGTTCTATGTGGCATTTTTTTTTTCTTTTTTCGTGACGCAGTGAACAGGAGCGTTTACATGCACTACTTTGTGGGTCAGCCATGCAAGTGCTATATAAGCCGTTGGCTGGTACTTGCCTTCGGCACACATGTAACATTCGTACGTATATCCACAAATATATTCACCGACATACCGACCGTCCTACCAGTTGACAGCAGACAGCAGCGGCCACGCCCAACCAGGGACGGTAGGCAGAGCGAAATTAATACAGTGCACCCACTAACATCTGCGATATAATGTTCAGGCCCTCCTCGCCCGCTCGAGTTTCGCAAAATCAACAGACGCACAAAAACACGTACCTTGAACTTAGGTAGTCCCATGTTTTCTTTTACTGAAGTAGTAACACTCCAAAAAGCTTCAGGAACCGTAGATGTCCGATTTCCGTCGTTATGTCCTATATTAGATGTCAAATGTACACCTGAATACGTCAAAGATCAATCTTGGTTCAAATCTGGAATGAGAAGAAAATATTGCGGACTGTTCTTTATTTTCTGTGACTGCATCAAATATTTTGGTGGGCTCAGATTGGTTCACTCGAGAGTAACCAGATCTGTGCAAAACATGACGCAGCAATAATGGTGACTGTGACTTTATTTTCAAGAAAAGTGTCAGTGTGATAAAGAACGAGCGAACCGCAAGAAACTTTAAAGTATAGCAACAAGTGGACAACGTTGAGAAAAACACTGGACCTTCAAGGTTAAACTAATAAAAACTCGATGCTAGCTGCAAAAAAATATGCTTGTACAGGCGGTTTTGGCGGACACCATCTTTGCAAACAATTATAATTACCAAATTCATAATTACCAAAAGCTTGTTAATTAACTTTTCTTGCCTTCAAGATTATGGTAAATATTTATATTTGAAACTTCAAGACAATGGCATTTGAAGACAACGTCCCTTTGATTCTCCTAGAGTGCGTCTGTTTGGAGATAATCATCATCAGAGTTGACATTCACTCAGCTGATTTCGCATTCGGGTGCGCGAATTTCGACACATCGTCAAGCCGTGAGGGAACGTCATCGTGAAGGAAAGCGAAAAAATCAGTTGCCGCTGAATTTCGCCAGTCGATAGCAAGAGCGCAGTTGTTATCATTTTCGCCCAGCTTGCAAACAATATGCCACACGCAGTAAGTTATGTCACATTTGAGTCTTAACGTTGTGTCGAGATCCTTTGTGTGGCGGCCCTTATACCTTCTGTAACGTGGGCCTGAGGCCCAGCACCTGAAGGCCCTGTGAAGTGCCGAAAGTGCTCTGACTTCACGTGAACATAGGTTGTTCGCCATCTGCCATGGATGTATCCAGGGACAAAGGCCACGAGAGAGAAAGTGCATAAAGGTACCGAAATGGGCGCAGACAGGCCCACAGACTACGAACGATCAATTCTGGACAATACGTTAGACAGCCCACTTATGCAGCTTGTTCACGAAGAAGGCCTGAACGCATTCACGTAACTATATTGTGCCGAATGGCAGCACGATCTGCCAAAAAAAATAAAGTCTGAAGCCAACCTAAAAACAACGAATCTCTATTCCGATGGCTGAAAGTGCAAAAGGCAGAGAAGGCCGGTGCCCTCCGTCTAGCAACAATGCCTCCTGCAGAAGTATAATTCTGAAAAGGCGTGGCCGGAATTTCTATGTACGTTGAGGTGAGATCAAATGAGAGCGAGCATTCGGAGCACCTGGAATACGGCCACCCCGCGTACAACCTACGTCTTTCTTAGTTCAAATTTCAAGCGTCGGCTATCCCGTACTCGGTTGAAGCCATTCATAACTTTCTCCGTATTACATATCGACTGCAATGTTAAATTCACGAAAGTCTCCATTGCTTCTTCTATGAAATATTTACTCATGAAATCAATTGCTTCTCGAAATCCTTTTAACGGCCTGTAATTTTTTTAAAGGCATAGTTTCTAAATGTGCGTACTTTACTTTAATAATCTAATATGCATATCATTTTATAGTTTTATTTATTTCTCCTTCATTAAACAATTTTTGTTCTTTAGATATCGCCCTATCTTGGCCCCTTAGTCCTGGCCAACCCCACGTAGCAGGTATAATTTCCACTGATCGAGAACGCATAAACAAGAGCGAGAAATGTTGCCTCCTAGTTTGCACTCTGCCAATGCCTCCTCGTCTTCTCCCCGTAGCAACATCGGAATGTACGAGACAATCACAATATCCATCGAAAACAACCACGAACGGTTCAGATGCATGAATTCCGAGCCCCATCAATAAATGAAGCACTGAGTACACCACATGTACACCTTGTTTCAATATCGAGCAGGTAGGCGATAGATACCATGACATAGTTTATACTTTCTTTTTTTTCATCTCCCTGCTGCTGTCGGCATAGTCGTTGCAGTGCAGCTGCACACTTGCCACAAGCAACAGCATCGTGCACGATTCACTTGTGTCACTACACAGGCGGCGCTCACACGCACCTGCCACCGCGTATAAATATTAACAGCTGACTCCATTTCGCCATTGCTGTATTATGCACATGTCGCAAGCCCGTGAACGGTATCCAGGGGTCGTGCAGCCTTCGTGAAAAACACACACACACAAAAAAAAGATATTGGTTTCGTGTACCTGCATTGCTGAAGCCGCGTATGGTATGGCGTTAATGCGTGCGTAGGGAGGGAACCGAACGCTCATTCGTTATAGTGCGTGCTTCCTGCTGGGGACCCATAACGAGCGGCACTATTGTATTCAATTCCCATACCCTACGTCACGACTTTTCGTTAGTGCGCCGTAATCGCATGTCACGGAGGAAACTTGTTGATGGCGCGCCACAGAATTCAGCGTGCACAGCGATATAAGTCCTTGCTCAGAGCCAACATTTTCATCCAAATGCTATATATTGCCTGTCGAAAAAAAAAAGAATTAAAAAAAAGAAAGGAGGGAGGGTGTATGATTGAGCGGCTAAGAGAGCATGAACAAGACGAAAAGCGTTACAAAGACGGCCACTTGTCAGTGCATTGTAGTGACTGTAGATTTTAGGCACGCGTATTCACAATAAAACATTTTGCACTTGAATTGTTCGGTAGAAGCAATGCTAGCCAATCCTGATGCTGAACATATTATTAACGAATAGCGGCTGGTCAATGGCAAAGAACACGTAAGAACGAAAAGCTTCGTGAATACGGCCCCTGTTCCGCATTTTCGAAGTGTGTCATACGCAGAACCCACAAATATAGTGTCGAGACAAAATCTGCATTATCAGTGAAGGTTCCACGTGCGTCGGTACAGCATATGTTTTTTTTTTCGCATAAAGAAACATGCTTCCTAAATTCAGCAGTAACATAGGCAGTGAGCGTTATGTCACTGTGTGATGAGGTCCTTGTATGAACACGCGAAATGCAGTAAACATCACTGGCGAGTTGCGCTTCGGTGAGTGTCTTTTGGTGAGTCCCTGTGTAGTGTGTGAAGGACCAAGTGTGAAGTACAAAAAGCAGCGCTCTTAGAGGAAAACGAGCCCCAATCAGATAATTGGTTAAGTGAGTCTAAAGAGAGAGTTGGAGAGATGAAGTAAGTAGAGGAAAGGTAGGAAGGTCAACCAGACGAGCGTCCTGTTTGCTACCCTACACTGAGGGTAAGGGCAAGGAGGAATAGAAAAGGGAAAAGAGTTAGTACTGTGCGCACACAGTAGGACGCACTGCAGGACTACTAAACGGTTACTGAGGCCGATATTCTTTAAAAATTCTAATAGTACACGAATAGCTTTCTGTCCCATCGATAGATGCACGAATAGCTTTCTGCCCCATCGAAAGATGTGGCCAGGGTCCAAGAATTTTATAGAGAGAGAGAGAGAGACGAACAGAAGAAATTAAAGGCAAGGAGGTTAACCAAACAGACGTCCGGTTTACTAACCTGCACCAAGCAGTAATTTTAACGTCCTAAAGAAACATAAGCGCAGGGACTGTGGAAGACGCTATAGTAAAGATCTAACTTTGATTACGTGGGGTTTCGTAACGTGTACTCAAAGGTCGTAACAAGAGCGTCCCTGCGCTCCGTCGCCGTCAAAACGCGGTCGCTGCATGCGGGAATCGAAAATGTCACCTTGTTCTCATCGGCAGAACGTCTTTGCATGCCTTGAGAGCACACCTGGCTCTCAAGGCATGCAAAGTAAACAGAAGTGAACGATGTCACGTTGATTGCCTAAGGCCCCGTAGCTGTGTGCTTCGACATTTTATTTCCTTTCTATTTTTTAATGTCATCCTGCGCAATCAGCATTGCAATGTCCACTTAACGTAACGATCGGGCTTTTTGCCAGCGTTCTAAGGAGTGCCTCAGGAAAGTGTACTGGGCTCCCTGCTATTCAACGTTTACATAAATGATATCGTTCACATAGACAGGACAGCAAAATTTATTACATTCGCGGAGTTCTGGCCCTGATGCGAACGACGGAGAAATAAGACATGTGCTTCTTCAGAAACCCGTCTTACGGCCAACGTCAAATTGTATCAAGATCAATACGAAGAAACCGAAAGTAACTTTATTTTAAAGCAAGGAACAAGGTGTCTAGACCACAGCATGTCCTCAAGTATGGCGATCAATGCATCTAGATTGTCAACAAGCACAAAATTCTTGGAGTGATATTTTCCGTGACACCGTATGCGGAACGTACAGGTAGATAGCGTGCACAAAAAAAAGAAAAAGAAAACCTTTCAATGGTCACCGGTGCGCTTTCTAGTTGTCGACATCTTCCCGTTTTCAGGGTCAACATACAAATTTACTATTCTTATTTTGCGTATAACATTACTTATTGAACATTGGTATGATTACAACAATAAAAGAAAACATTAAGACACTTCGTATTTTGCAAAATAACATATTGAGGAAGATTGCAAACCTCAATTATTTCGCTTCAACCCGCTTGTTGTTGTTGTTGTTGTTGTTGTTGTTGTTGTTGTTGTTGTTGTTGTTGTTGTTGTTGTTGTTGTTGTTGTTGTTGTTGTTGTTGTTGTTGTTGTTGTTGTTGTTGTTGTTGTTGTTGTTGTTGTTGTTGTTGTTGTTGTTGTTGTTGTTGTTGTTGTTGTTGTTGTTGTTGTTCGATTGTAGTTGTGTAGGACACAACTAGAAAAATATAGCATCTACACAAGAACTAATGGCGTACTTGAAATCTACATAAAAAACTCTATGAATGACAGCATTTCCAAATCTCTCGCACTAGCAATAAAAAAAAAACTTTTTTTTTTTCGAATAGCATCTTCCCTCAAGCGGTTCATTTCTTTATGAGTGTCGCATCTTTGCTGTCAAGACCTGATCGAGTGGTCACGCGTACTTTAGTCGTTTGGACTATTCTGATGTCGCAGTAATAATAAACTGCAGTCCTTGCAGCACGTGCAGCCTATCTATTATTTTGCGCAAACATTAATATATAAATAACATGCCCTTAAAGGAGTTAAAATTTTCTTTTGTAAACATGTAGTAAGCTTCATTTTAATCAGTTTTTTTTTAATATAGCGTTTCGTGGTATACTTACTCTAGTATTATTATGCTGCTACAAAAGTGTGTTACGCTTTTATAAATTGCTGTGCTGTATGTCGTTGCAGTGTCGCGCATATGTGTACACAAAAACATACAGTTAATACTTATTTCGACTTTCTTTATTGCTACAATGTATGCTTTATTGTTTTCTTTTTATCTGCTTAATGTTACTCTCTTGTCACTGCATAGTTCACTGCATCACTCACTGCGTAGTAGGGGATTAGGGGTCTCGTCAAGAAGTTGATTCCGCTTTTTACCCATAATGCCAGGAGGCTTTCCGGGAAATAAACTGCACTGAACTGAATTGAGTTGAATTGAATTAAATTCATTTCAGCATAATTCTTTTTTTTTTCTTCTCCTGAATCCCCGCCAGCCATCTCCGTAAGGCAAGGAATTAACGAGCGCATGTCACTATAGTGAGGGACTATCATCTCCTTGGCCTGCGGTGTACCACACTAGACGAATGTATGTGCCCCAGTGGTTGTGCGTCTCGACGCGATCAGGCTCATTGCGCTCTCCTTACTTTTCTGGAATTAACTAACTTGTGCTCACGTTTGTAACTTAGGGGCTGTTTCTTCTATTTAGCATTCTTTAGAAGCGTGACCTGCAGTGACGGGCCCTACTGTGTGTGACCTGTACTGTGTGTTTTACTTTATTCTTTGAGATTTGTCATCTTGCTCTTTCGTTCCTCTTTCCTCCCCTTCTTCCTATCTTCCATTTCTATGTTTCTGTCTCCTCCTTTCCGAAGAGTAGGCAGGCGTTGTGCCCCTTCCGGTGGCAGTTGCCAGCCTTGCTCCTCACTTTCCCTTTCCTGTGTATATGTTTTGAAATCAAATAATAATAGTAAGCCAAATCACCCTTATTATCAACATTTTGGTAATAAAATTTCAAAAGACGCTCGCACAGCACAGAGATACTCTCGCGTCAAAGCAAACAATCCGTGAATACGCGAGATTACCGTAGCGTTCACATACACTGAGCAAAAAGAAAAAGGAGTAGTAAAAAACTAATGCAAGCACACGGATTCTACGAGGCAGCCTATACACAAAAACTCGTTTTGCCTGATATCGCGTCATCACCTGTCAAGGCGCAAATATTGCGAAACATGCCTCTTAGCCTACTGTGCCGGCATCCCAGCAATGTCAGCAATCGATTTCAATTCTTTTTTTTTTTCGTGCAAGCTCCGGCATTAAAAATATATATTGAAACGGGTGCCTCTTACATCTGTGGTCGCAGTGCGTTTATATTGCGCCATCATTTAAAGAAAACGCGACGGATCAACGGCAAAACAATAAACGTATTTCAGCCACATTACGAAGCAGTCAACTTCTGGGGATGAATTCACGAAGCTTTTCTTTCGTAAGTGATCTTCGCCATTGGTCGGACGCATTCGCTAACATTACCAGCATCAGGATAGGCTGCAATTTGCTCTTACGAACGATTTCATTGGGTACGAGCTACTTGTGAATACGGGTCCTGCCCTGTTCTGTCGACGTGCCCAGAGCGTCGTAATACCACTGGCGCGACGAAGTCCGTGCCTTCTGCGAACTTTCTCTGACACTCGTATCAGCGGAGGAGAATCGCGGAGAAGAAGGGCATAGTTGAGTCGGAGATACCATACATATATACTATACAGTCGGTCCAGTCTTTGATAGGCGTCGCTTTCCGCCGCATGCGGCGTCTGCCCTTCCTGTTTGCTATCCTGTATGCTTGGAGAGTGAAATTTTGTTTCAAATCCTTTTCTACGGCACAAGATAGGATTCATATTCACAGATGTATTCCAATGTTATTTTGTTTGCTTGTTTGCTTGTTTGTTTGTTTGTTTGTTTGTTTGTTTGTTTGTTTGTTTGTTTGTTTGTTTGTTTGTTTGTTTGTTTGTTTGTTTGTTTGTTTGTTTGTTTGTTTGTTTGTTTGTTTGTTTGTTTGTTTGTTTGTTTGTTTGTTTGTTTGTTTGTTTGTTTGTTTGTTTGTTTGTTTGTTTGTTTGTTTGTTTGTAGGAACATTGCTGCTATTCGCGCTTGTTCCAAATGTTCAATGATTTCAAAATGACTGTGATGGCCCCCACCCCCTAATCAATAGCTAATACAGGGCATGTGAGGCGTTTTTTTTTTAATATGTAGATAATTAAACCCCTCTCATAGTTATTTCTTCCAGTAGTTCATCCCCTACATTCGCTCACAAACGAATATTCGAATGTATCTGATACCTCATTTTCTAATCAAATAATTTTTCCCCTTTTCGCAGAACTCTTACATTAATTTAAGTGTGTATAGCATTACTTACTGCGATTTTGGGACCTGGACCTGTGTTCACAAAAAAACTCTTCCGCTAAAATTGTCCCTAAGAGAAAATCCCAACCAACCCTGATGCTATACAACGTAATAATAGTTAGGAATCAAATATTACCTAATATTCTATTTGAGAACACGCTATTCGAAGGTACTTTTTTTTTTTAGGGCGATAGTCTTTCTTGGGCTACCTAAACGCGAAAAACTTTGTCTGTCTGTCGCTTTGTCTGTCTGCCACTCGATTCAACCGCCCGGCCAAAACCGATTCAACCGCCCGGCCAAAACCAACCAAGCTAGTAGCACTGGTAGCACGGGGTCATACACGTCAATATTATACAGCGCAAATGAAAACCTGAGGCCTATTTTAGGCAAAATATATGTATATAACCGTGATCCGCAGCTTTCATTTAATTAAGAATACACATTGGACTGGTTTTTACGTTAGTAAATAAAAAATCAACGCGTTAGAAACGGTGTCGAAGAGACGCTACGCGTTAAAAACAAGACGATTGAAGCCACGGCTCTGTAGCCAGCTTTAAGCCAACAGTAATAAAAGGTCCCAACAGATGGCGCGAGAGCAGGGCGAACGCGCGAAATTTGAATTGAATTCAGCAAACCCTCCATTACATCCATCGTGGGAGGAGTGAGAGGGGAGTGAAGATCGTGAGGGGCGGGATGGGGAGAAGAGAGGTTGTTACGTATCAGGGGCGGCAGAAGACTATCGTCTTTCGACGTCATTTGCTGCGAAGCAGCCATTTTTTTTTTTTTTTCGTATATATAGGAATGAAACACTTTTTTAGTCTCGAAGGAGACAGAATGATAAATGTGAGGGGACTGTTGTGAATGATTCTGCTACATGATAGCGGTGATTTCTGCGTTCTTGAAAATAAAGATTGATTGATTGATTGATTGATTGATTGATTGATTGATTGATTTATTTATTTATTGATTGATTGATTGATTGATTTCATTGATTTAATTGACGCACAACTGTGCCAGCTCGGAAAAGATAACTTCTGCTCGATAATCTTCAATCGTTCAGTGAGAATGGCTCACTTTTAGGCAGCTGATGTGCGAATTTGTTCCGATTCATTACTTGGCTAGTCGCCCCAAGTTTGCATCTCTTTAAAACATTGTGCGGGGCTGTGGTATCCCACAGCTTTACTTCAGCGAACTCGACACTATACGTGCGTCTGATAACATTCTTTTTCTTTGCTTTGTAACCGTCATTACCACGGTGGCCTCCGGTAACTTAAGGCAGTCTTATTTTTCTTTTTCTTTTCATTTACAAGCTTTTCAGTTGTCCAGACATCTAAATATTACACGCATGTGTCAATGTATATAGGCCTGATTATTATTATTATTATTTTATTAATTTATTATTTTGTTTAATGAATATTTTTATTTATTAAATAAATGAAACTTTTATTATTTATTATTATTTTTTATTATTTTTTAACCAAATGGGACTCCGCCCAAAATTCATATTTCATTTTTCTCTAGAAATGACAAAAATATTCGATATTCGTTTCGATATTCGGTTGTCGTACACTTAAACAAGTTGAGGTGAGTGATTCAGTGAGTGTTCATCTCGATGAAGTGAGCGAAGCGGTAGACAGAAAGAACCCAAGACGACCGACAGGAAGAGGGGGGAAAAAAAAACGTTGCATTTTCTGGTAACAGTGGTGGTGGTTGCGGTGCCAAATGCGTGACAGGATCTAGCCTCCCGACATGAGTTTGCCGTCAATTTTCCAGTCCCGGAGACCGCCTGCTCCCGCCCACCAGTGTGCCACTGACTCACGCATGTGCTTGCCACTTATCGCACGCGTAGCCTGTGCGCCTTAAAGGAAACTCTGACCTAACAGGATGCGAACCAAGAACTGCGCCACAATATTTCCTCACGTTGCGTTCTTGAAGTAACGGGTGACATATATGCGAAGGGCACATTTCCGACCACCCTCTCGCGATACGCAACAGCGGCAAGCAAAGTGTACATACAGGGGTGTGTATGTGTGCTTTTTTTTAATCGTACAGATTATATATATATATATATATATATATATATATATATATATATATATATATATATATATATAAAGGTTATAAACCAAGCGAGCGTGGCACTTTTGCAAAGGAGGTCCTAGGCAAGGCGGACATCTCTTGTCCGCTAATAACGTGAGCTTCAGAAGGCTAATTAACAAAAATATATATTACCTCTTTATTAGTGCCTTAGGGGTAGTTGTTTAAATGTCTATTCTGGAGGCAGTCACATTTTAATGCACCCTAACTTTATTTTTTATTTTTTTAATATTAGAAAGTCGCACCTCATTTGAAATATTCATCATCAAATTTCAATGGTGAATCGAGTCAATATAGGAACCGAGCGTGCCAGGAGCGCAGAAAAGGCGGTCCTGCTATATCAAATCAGACGGAAGCGCCCCGCAACAACAAGCGCGAGCAATCATGGAACTGAGCGTCTCGGCCATGTCACGGCCAGTCGTGGCAAGTGCTGATACGTACGGCCCGCTTTGCCTGGTAACTTGCATGTGCGGCTGTGTGCCATGTCAGGATTTGCTGTGACATGCTATCATTCGAACTTCATCCCAGACTTTTTTTACAGGGCGGTGCCGTCTGACGCGCAGCAGCACGCGCTCAGTTTTGATAATGCCTCAATTGAGCTTTGAAATTCGATTATGAATATCGCGAATTAGGTTCGATTTTCAAGGTTAAACAAAATGGGTGTGCAATAAACTGAGACTGCCTCCAAATTTGCCATTTACACAACTGCCCCAAAGGATCTAATAAGAAAGCTAATTAATAAATGCTGGTTAATTAGTATTCTGAAGCTAACGTTATTAGCGGCAAAGCATGTACCTAACATAGGAACTCATCTGTCAAAAGTGCCACATTCGCTGCACTCATAACTTTTTTTTTTTTTGATGAAAATTCTGTATGGTCTGACAAAAAGAACAGCAAGCATATGCCGGCAATATTGTCGGGTTTCCGTTGTATCAGGCAGCTAAAGCGATTTTATTCAAACAACCTCCAAGAAGTAAACGCAGAATTTAGAAACCAAAGAATTGACGCTGAGCCTTGTTTGTCAGATCTAATCACTCGCTTCTTGGTTGAACACCAGAGTTCCACATCTTTACAGAAATGGTATCGCACTATATCGCACAGGCCGTATCAATAAACTTATACTAAAGAGGAAGGTTTATAGCGTAAGCCCAACTCTATTTCTCCGCATTCTAATGTCATCTTCGGGTGATCGTTTCGAGCGCTTTAAAGCAGTCCCAAAAAGGCCGATCTTGTTCGGATGATAGAAAAAAGGGTGATCCGGCTACATTCGGGTGATTCCTTTCCGATCATCCGATTCCAGATGAGAGCAACGAAAGACGCTCCCAGTATTGCAGTCGGAGCAGCCGAAAAATCTGGTCGGTTCCCGGTCACGTGACCCCGCCCGTTACTATGGTTGCGTTGGCATCCCAGTTAATATGGTCCCACACTGTTAAAGGCACATTTTTGGTAAACTGTGAACTGGAACGCCACTGTATTTCGTAGAACAATTTAGGGCCGCATATCTCGAAAGTGGTACTAGTCTAAGTATTTCTCCTAAGCAGGCATGACTTCCCTACTTCTCGGCTTCAAATTCCCAATTACAACATGTGCCCTAAAGGTAGCCATTAAAAAGCTAACTGGCATAATTTAGTTAACTTTCAAAATTATCGCCGATTTTTTATGCTATTGCCCACTTAGCCACTTAGCCTATTGCGAACACGACAGGCGCCTAGAGACATGACAGTTCCTTTGAAAAATAATCATTCCGCATAAAAATACACCGCTAGTAAGCATGTAGCTTTTTTCGCTTTATACGTTCAACAGGTTCTACTTACCAAACTGCGATGTTTTTTTTTTTTTTTTTTTTTTTGCGGAGTTCTGTGCATTCTAGACTTCCCGCATCAATTTATTTGTTTTTTACTATACCGATTCCTTGGAAATATTTATTACTGAGGGTCTAAATCAAAATCTATACTCCAAACAGAGTTGGACTGATACTTTGAAATACAACAAATGTAATTGAAATCAGTTCAACGATTGTAAAACAAAGCACTTCTGTGTATGCCATGGATTTTAACGGAAATACTCCAAGTCAACATTTGATCAAATTATGCATGCTATAGATGGTCTCCATGGTTGCGTTTCAGTATCCTCGATCTCCGCAAAGACGCGGCGTACAATTGTCGTGGACAATGATAGATACATCTGCACTGTTCTCTCTGTTATTAGTGAAATGTCCACAAACGCTGAGATGTGAGCGCGTGTAAAAACATTGCCTCCGCAATGACTGGCCAATATTGCGGCTTCCCTTCGCTTTACAGCGAGATTGTCTGCTTAAGCGCCTCACCTCGCATCCCCCACAATATTTTGCGCGATTGCGCTCGATGTCGCCGGGTCGGCGCGTACGCGACATGCGGTGCATGTCTTTCCGGTTTCCGCACTTTTAACAGCGCGATACCGCACTGAGTCACAGAATGTGCAACGGCGCCAACGGAAATCGCGATGAAAATTTATTTCGCATACGTACGCGCCACGGCGTTGCGACGAAGAATGGTTGGTTGCGCGACGCCGTCTTTTTCGTTTACCGTGAGCCGCGTGTTTGTTTGCGCGGTTTCACATAAGATCGCAACATACGCATGCAACGTCCTGCTTCCACAAGTATAAGCGGGACTAGATCGAAGCGCTCAGAACACGGCGTTACCCATACCCATATTACCCATATGGCACGTTACCCATATTGCATATACATTGACGAGTCATCCGCAAGCAATGTACACGTCGACAAATATAGTAACCAGCTGCTCCGAACGCTATAACTGGTCTGACGCAGCTGCGCGCACTCTCATCTGTGTTTACTCTGTCTGCTCGCCTGTTCTACGAGACCAATGCGCGTATTGTTTCTCGCGGGGTAGAACGAAAAGCGGCTTCTACGTTGACGCTAACTGCTAATGCCCTGGTTATATAAGCTGTGTAACACTTTACTGCTAACACCCAATGCTGTCACACGGGATAACTGCTAACGCCTTATATACTGTTAAGTTGGGCCCGTACTCACAAAGCTTCTTGTTCGTAAGCGCTGTTTGACATCTGCCGTATTCCTTCTGTAATATTATGCCTGACATCTCGGTTGGCTAAGCGACTCCTCTTGCGAACACTTCAAGCGTAACAATATTTTTGTGAATACCGGCACTGAAATTGAGTCAAGGCTTGATCTGGGGAGTTTCACGTATAAATGCGGTTAGGGTTTTCTTGCGACTAGGCATAACCATGCGTTAGACCATATGGTTGAGGTCCACGTTAAACTCTTTCAGTGTGCTATATATATAACCCAAATAGAGAAAACCGAGGGGCCCGATTTTAACAGCGAAGCTGTTTAAGCCAGCCGTAATTTGTGGTGCGTATCAAGAACCTGCCGCGCCGTAGCCATGGAAACCCGGAGGAGGAAGAGGAGGAGGAGACGGCGTGCTCCTCCTCGCCACCTCACTGCCTTCCCGACCCCCGCCTCTCTTCTCTCCGCGGTGCGCTGAGCCAGGAGAGAAAAAAAAAAAAGGCGAAAGCTAGCACTAGGCCACGCAAAGCTCAAGACACAGCGAAGCTGGCCGACTGATATCGAGCGGCTAGCCTCCAACGCGTTCGGCGTCGGCAAGCGACAGCGTTCTTGGCACTGTGCCAAACTTGGTTAGCCTGCCTGCGTTTGTGGCATGCGAGGAGCACTGTCACTCGTAAGCGCCGACGCGTCCAGCGCTAGTCACGCGAAATGTCGCGAAAGGGAAGGTACCTCCGAAAATGATCGCTCGACAATACCTTCCTACATGCGTAGTTAAGTTAAACCAAGTTAAGACCTAGCAGCAACCAAGTTAATACCTAGCAGTAGCAGCCAGTAAACTTCGCTGTGCCTAAGCTTTGCGCGACCGAATGCAAACTTGCCTGATTTTTTTTATTAGTCAAATCATAAGAAGCTAACAAACAATCACGCATAGGGGATATTACTTGTAGTTTTAAAGTGAAATAATTTAAAGAAATGATAAAAAAATAGAAATGAAACTGGATGAAAAAACTACTGACCGCAGGTGGGATACGAACCCACTTGCGGCCAGTTGTTATATATATATATATATATATATATATATATATATATATATATATATATATATATATATATATCCCCGAACCATTTCATGTATTCCTTGACGAAGGCCGGACCCCGGCCGAAACGTAGGAAATAAAGCATAATTGCTTTCGTACGTGCGTCCTCAACCTACAAGTACCTATTCAACTGACACCGGCAGACAGTGATCCGGCAGACTCTCATATATATATATATATATATATATATATATATATATGTGTGTGTGTGTGGTGTGTGTGTGTGTGTGTGTGTGTGTGTGTGTGTGTGTGTGTGTGTGTGTGTGTGTGTGTGTGTGTGTGTGTTGTGTGTGAGTGAGTGCGTGCGTGCGTGCGTGCGTGCGTGAGTGAGTGAGTGAGTGCGTGCGTGCGTGCGTGCGTGCGTGCGTGCGTGCGTGCGTGCGTGCGTGCGTGTGTGTGTGTGTGTGTGTGTGTGTGTGTGTGTGTGTGTGTGTGTGTGTGTGTGTGTGTGTGTGTGTGTGTGTGTGTGTGTGTGTGTGTGTGTGTGTGTGTGTGTGTGTGTGTACATCCGCTAATAATAGCGGGAATTGGCTCTTACGCACAATTCTAGCGCAAGAGCTTTTTGTGAATAAGGACGTAGTTTTCCCACCGCTGAAGTGACACACGCGAGACCTGCACGTACGTGACGTCATCCTACTAACCTGTTAAAACTGACCCGCCGAGGATGATAAGGCCGCCTTTGACGAAGATAGGTCGACCTATCGAAACGTATAGGTCAGCCTCTTTGAGGCACCTTAACCATGTTTGTAACTTTTATACCACTTAAGCTATAATCGTACGACAAGCTTTCAACCAATCCTGATGCTGGACACGTTATATTAGCGAAGGTGATAGGCCAACGACAAACAGCTTTTGCGAATGAGAAGATTTGAGAACGTGGGCCCGAATTCACAGAAAGCTCGTACGCCAGGATTGTTCGTAAGAGAAATTTTCAGCCAATCCCAATGCTGGACATATCATTACCGAAGGCGATTGGCCAATGGCGAAGCGAACTTACGAACGAAGAACTTTGTGAATTCGGCTTGTGTAGATTTGGGCCAGTATTCAAAATTCAAAAACAAGTTCGTATGCTAGGACAGTTTGCAAAAGCAGATGCAACCCAATCGTGGTGTCACACATATTATAAGCGAAGGCGGACGCCAATCGCAAAGAGCAGTTACGAACAAAAAAACTTTGTGAATTCTGACCCTGGGGACGAATCCACAACGACCTTCGTTCGTAAGTGCTTTTCGCCATCGGCCGGCTGCCTTAATACGCTAATAATATGTATGTCCGGTATCAGTATTGGCTGCAGTTTTCTCTTACGAACAATTCTAGCGCAGTAGCTAGCTTTCGTGAATACAGGCAATGGTTCACGCAGACTAATCTCAGTAAGGGCACGTGCCCTCAACTATGCTGATATTTTGTACGGCACATGCAGCTGCGTGCTGGACGAAGTTGGAATCGCAGTCTGCTTAACGATCGCTGTCTCACTGCAACCTCGAATAGCGCCTGGACGCTTCTTTCGACAGCGCATAGCGCTAACGTAATTTCAGCGCTAAACAATCGAACTGCACAGCCTTGACGTTATGATACCTCAATATATTTCTTACTCTCTGTCTTGCTCCCAATGGCGTGACGCTATGGCTTCATGCGTTTCCGCTTACACAGGTCGCCATCGAGCTTTATTTTAGCATGTAGTCTTGAGCACTTGTCACTTGTCCGAAGCGCAGGTGAAAAGAGCATGCTTTTTAGTGTCGGCCTCCTCAGATTCATTCATTCATTCATTCATTCATTCATTCATTCATTCATTCATTCATTCATTCATTCATTAATGATTCAATGTTTTGCGCTTCTTTTTTCTTGCTTTCTTCAGCGAATGGTAAATCTCACTGATCTGCAAGCGTAAACAGCTCGAGCTGAATACAGGCCGAGAAGAATAAAGAAACTGAAAGGAATAGAACGGTTGACATGATCGTCAAAATTTACCTCGTAATCCGATTCTTTACCTGGAAACGCTTTGTAATAGTGCTTACACATGTGGTGCCATCGCCGAAGAATTGGGAACAATATTCGTAAGTGCCCGCTAGTTCTTACTATTTCTCGAGCCGAATGAACAAAGCATATCGGCCCCTATTCACAAAAATTATTTTGCGCTGGAACTTTCGTAAGAGGACGAGCCAGCCAATCCCGATGTTAGACATTATTAGCGATAGGCGCCGGCCAGTGGCCAACGTTAGGATGGAAAACTGGGCGTGTTGATTTAGCATATTCTGAGGTGAAATGCACCTTCTCTGTGTGTCCTCTCTTACGTGTGTCGTTGTCTACGCGCCTTTCACCTCAGAATGACCAACAGTGCTTACAAACAAAAAGCTTTGTGAACTCGACCCCTTATTCGTGAGAGCTCTTGTCATGTGCCGGCCGCTTGCATTTATGTTTCTAACATCAGGATTGGCCGGCGCCGGCACTTACGCGTACGAATAGTTTTATCGTAGGAACTTTTTCGTGAATATGTTCCCCTATTTATTGCCATTTTGCGCACCTCGGACTACGTCTATGTATTACACACGGTTTGGTGCGCGCCATCGTTGTTAAATGTGAATAAACCTGACATGCTGAGTTTGTGTAGCCTGTTTAGCCGTTCCTTGCTCCCTCCTTTCATGTCGTTTGTTTGCTTGCTATCTGAAACAAACAAATCCATGCGGATAACGGACCCAGGCAATGTCACCGTATAACGGTATAACTAATTAATTTTGGTCCACCCAAATGTCTGCGCCTCATAGACAAACGGAACAACCACTTATATCACAGAGATGTTCGTTCATAAAAAACTATCGTTCGCTGTCACCACCAGCCGGCTCCTGCTTTTAAGCACCGCTTTTTCGTTCGAACTTTTTTTACGAATACGGGACCGAAGCCTCAAAGCGTTAGTTCCGCAAGTTTGTTTGTTATAGGCAGCCTGCGTTCGATAATAATATGTCCAATGTCACGTTTGGTTTGACATCATGTCTTACGAACAGTTACAGCGGGACAACTTTTATTGCGCATACTGACCACGGACCACGATTACGTGCAGGTTTCCGTTTGCCAGCGTGGGATTGTTTCGTGCAATCGACAAATTCAAGGCGTAACAGCTGCCATCCGTCACGACTGCGGCCCTCTCCCCTATACACTGAATGCTTCCAGCAATCGTGCTATTTATATGCGGATGCTGATTTATATACGAAGGCATGAGTTATATATATGCCTAGCAACAAGGCACTCGAACGAACCACAGATTCCGCCCCACCTGCCCATTTTCTTTATTTGATTTAACGACCCCTGGCCCCTTGGTCATCCTATAGGTGACTTCAACGCGCATCGCCAGCTATGGAGAAGCACCAATTAAGATCGGCTTCAGACGGCAGATTGACGGCACCCCGTTCTATACCTGCGGGGCACTTGGCTTGGACTTGACTATGGTTTCGCGGCGCTAGGCTGCACGCAGCGCAGCGTGCACACACTCTCTTCCCCTTTCCCTTACCCATTGCAGGGTAGCAAACCGGACGCTCGTCTGGTTCACCGCCATGCCTTTCCTCTTCTTGCTTTCTCTATTCATTTTTCAATTCTTGCATCCCTCTGTCGACCTTCCTTCATTGCTGCCATATCAGATCAGACAGCTCTGCTTTAGTAATAGTCGGCTGTTTCAATATGGCACTCATGAAAGGGAGGAAATAGTCATACTGGCCGCGCTGTCCGGCTATAGTATTATATGGCTGACCGGTGACCAGCGGAGGATGGCAAGATAAATATAAGCAAAGGACAGGGAGTGAGGGTAAGAGAGAGGATAGATCGAGGATAGTATATCCATATATAAAGGTCGGTCCACCGACCGAAACTGTTGGGCAAATAAACCGAAGATAACCGCGAAGTTGTGCCTATCATCCCTCTAAACACGTTTGGCCAATTGAAAGTTCGAGTCACTATAAAGGACTGACATGACATTTTCATGACATGACAAAGGACATGACATTTTCTTTCAATGGCTGCCAAGTCACTGTGGTATCTTTGGAAACGAGCAAGCGGACGCAGCCGCTCGATCTTCACATACCAGTACCGATTGCGTCGCTATCCCTATGTCCAGAACAGACGCAAGCAAGAAAGCTCCGTGAGCTTGCTCGCGAGCTTACGTTAGCCCACTGGAATTCAACGGACTTTAAAAACCAGCGCCTCTGTTCCCTGGATCCTAATCTGAAGCTCCGCCTTCCACGACGGGAGGTAGCTCTCATTTCTCGCCTAAGACTTGGAGTAGCTTTCACCAACGCGTACTCCTACCTGATGGGAATGGCCACAAGTCCAGATTGTGAAACTTGCGGGTGCAAAGAGACTATAGCACATCTTCTGTGTGATTGTCGTCGTTTTAGTGCACAAAGGAAAGTCCTCAGAACCAGTCCCCTTACGGAAGCCAGAATTCTTGGTCCCTGGTCCCAGCCGACGACGGAACGAACTGCTTTAAAAGCGTTAGTTCGGTTTTTAAAGGAAACAGGACTTCATGAAACACTATAGAATTGTGCGGACAGATGTGTTTTTTCTCTTTTTTTTAATCTTCTCTTGTTTTCTAATCTTTTCTGCCCTTATCCCATCCCCCCGTGCAGAGTAGCCAACCGGACACTTCACCTGGTTAACCTCTCTGGCTTTCGCCTCTTATTTTCCTTCCTTCCTTCGAGTCACTATATATATCCTTTTCTTTTTTTCGCCGGACGGTACCACGCGCACTTTGTTGTGTCTGGGGGGCGAAACCCAACTGCTCCATAGGAAAAACTCTGTTTGTTTTTGTTTTTTCAGAATCGCGAGGCACGCGGCTCGATTTAAGTTTGCCCTTTTGCCCCGCATATTTTCTCTGCTCTCATATCTGCCTTACTTATTATATTACTCTTTGATCGCACGCGAAACTCGCGCAGGCGATAAGGAGACGGAAAGCTGATGTGCGACAGCGATGAATGAAAAGCGTGCCGGCCGCCGAACACCGGCGCTAGCGTCGAGCCGTTCGTTGCCGACCGCGGAGCGCGATTGCAATGCGAGCCGTCGGCGGCTCGAAGAAGAAGCGCTTACCTGGCGACTGGGCGAGGCTTCGCTGCGTACGAGTCCGTCGGCGGCGGCGCACTCCGAGCCCTCGACGCCGCAAAGCAGCGCTGTGCGAGATCGGCGAGAAGTCGGACGGAGTGTCGCACGGCGTCGGCACGGAGGACAGAGCTTGCACTGACGGCTTCCCCGCCCGTTTCCATGGTTTTGCTCTGCTTCGCGTGACGTCATCGGCGGCGGCGAGCCGCCAGACGCGCTTCGACCGAGCGGGAGCGCTGCGCCGGTTGGAGGAAACGAACTTCAGCTGGCGGGTTTCCTCACAATACCCACTGCAGTTCGTCCCATTATTATTTTTCTATCTTTCTATGTTTATTGCTGTCCTCTCTTCTTTTTTTTTTTTCCTTGGACACCTTTATCGCTTTTTTTTTTGCGATTTTGTTTCTGTCCCAACCAACCGATACAGCGCCTAGTTCCCCCCTTCCTTTTCTTCGCCCTCCCCCCCCCCCTTTTTTTTTTACACTCCTTTCTTCGGTTTCTTGAAATTTCTTTCAACTCTTTAAACGTGCCCAGTGAGTCATCGTGTTTTCTGTTACTTCTTTAACGAAATTATAAAGGCTTCATATAGTTTCCATATGAATATACAACTATAAACAATAAGGGATTATTGCAAACGCGCTGAACGTTTCGATCAAGTTGTTTTCTTCCTTTCCTGCGTTTTCTTTTCATAAGCATTTTCTTATCGTTCTCCTCCTTTTATATTTTCTCTTCTTTTCTGCATTCGCTATATCTGGTTTCCGTAACCTCCCGCGGTCGACGCGGCACGCTGCGCATCGCAGTGCAGAGCGGCAATGCACTTTGTGCCATCCCATTGTGTGTCTCCTCATATAGCAGTGCGGCGTATATCATACGGCTCGGGGAGGATAGATGCCTCGCTTCCGACTGCGCGGTGCCATTCCATGCCTTTCGAAGCGCTATAAATGGCGGTCTTCGGGCTTGCGTCGTCTGAGATTACCTTTATTATTATTTTTTTTTCTACTTTAATCTCTGCTCTTTCTTCGCGTTCTTTGACGCATCTCACGCAACCTCACGACCTCACTGGAAGGTCCGGATTTTTTTTTTAACTTTTTTTTCCAGAACACGACCGGAAGCATTCACCACGTCATGCCTATAGGCATGCAACCTTAGCAGAGCTAGCCACCATACCAGCGGTGATATTTTGCGTGCCAACACAATCGCGCCTCCAAGATCAATTGCTTCGTTAAATGAAAACAGTTTGACCCGGTTGGTAAAAAATTTTAGATGAATGCACCTCATAGTAAACAAAAGCAAAGTCCAGCGGCAGTCTCTAGGCGACAACCACCACCTAGCCTTTACCTTTATCCTTGATTCTCTCTCTCTCCCTTCTTTCTCTTCCCCTTCTCCTTTCCCTCAGCGTAGGGTAGCCAACCGGACTCTTGACTGGTTAACATCCCTGCCTTCCTTATCTCTCTCTCTCTCTCTCTCTCTCTTGGAATTTGGAAGTACTTGCTATGCTGTCAATATATGTGCGTTGCTATGGCGTAGGTCAACATGCTCACTCGCGAGAACACCGACTCATTTTCGCTCCACACTGATTCCACAGACATGGATCGTGAGTAGCGAAGGGTGAGTAGACCTAAGCATGAACGGCGAGTGAATGCGAGTGAGTTTGAGTGAACGTGAGGATTAACAGAAGTTCCGGTTAATGTGAGTACGAAACTAAAGTCAGTGACGGTGATATTGAATGTATGCGTGAGTATCAACGTGAGTGATTGTCCGCTAGTGTGAGTAGACGTGAGTATGTATGTGAGTGAGCGTTGGTGAGGGAGACTGGACGCGAGTATGAGTCATGAGTGGGTGTCGGTAAATGTGAATGGAAGCTACCATATATGAACGCGAGTGAGTGAGGGTTAGCGTGAGTGGGCGTGAGTGAGTAGTACATAGCCTGCGAAAGTATTGGTGAGTGAGTATGACTAATGGTATCGGCTTAGCATGCCGGCCCATGCTGGCCGGCTTGAGAAACAAATGATTGTGAAGAGCGAAAGCCGCAAGGACGCGCGGCCCGCACATTATTTAGCCCATTATGTATCTCAAGCCTAACCAGTTCGCCGTTATTATATGTATACTCTCTCCTTTGCTCTGCATTGCAGCAATCGAATGCTTTAGCCTAAGGTACCCAAAGTTAAAGTGGGGGCCAACAGATGGAAACACACTGTGGGATAAAAGTTCTATAACCAGGGGTGAAGAGCCTCAGACAGGCTGTCTGACCTTTCGATAGGCGGACCTATCTCTGTGCGACATTTGAATCGATTTATCGATCGGTCACTTTCGGGAATACGATCACTTTTTTCGGGAGATTTCGAAGCTGCTCGGCACTGTGCGAGGAACGCTATCACCGAACACGCCGATACGTCCGGTGCCGAGTCACGCAAGATCTCGCGAAAGGGATAGTATTCCCGAAAGTGAGCGACTGAGTATAACGTTCACGCGTATAATACGCGTGAATTACCTTACTTAGCTAACCCACGTATATATGGAGCTTAGAAACCCCAGCCTTTACGCTTCAGTTCAAAACTACAGAAGAGCCGAACTTAATGCCATAATCCTTTTTGTAGCTCTATCACCAACAGTCCAACAATAGACACACTTCTGTTGTATGTGGAACAAAGGTCCAAATCCTATTTCCGTGGCGCGAAATTATAGTGGATCCGGAAACCCAAAATATGGTGATGTGGAAGCCGCGACGATACCCGACTGGCAACGTGGCAACATGCTATACGCATGCGTCAGGGACTGACGTCACCCAGAGCGGAGCCCATGAAACAGACGTCTATGCAAGTCCACCGCAGAATGTCAGAAGCGTCTCTCAGTATACTTTCATGATCGTGACATTCGCATACCGCCGAAATAAATGCGTCGTGAAAAGCACACCATCACCACATCAGTATGTGCATGTTGTCGTTTTTTTTTTTTGTTGTTTTTTTTCATACCATTATCGTGCGTGTGCCCAATCGCAGAGCGAACGTGCTCCAATAGGGCGTACGAGAATTCTCGAGACTTTCGCTTCAATATGCGGCAACCAGTTACTACCGCAAAAAGGAGTTGCAACCTAGCAACTCATCCGTTATGGGAGCACTTTTAAAAAACTAAATTAGTTGGTCTGACGTCACGAACTTACGGGCTATGACAAAGGCCGTTTGCCGAGATAGGCAGACTGTGATAAACGCCGTTGGTATAAGGAAAGATTCGCCATATAAGAATTATGCAGATCACACGCCCATGTTGAAATCTGTGCAAAGCGAAGGTTTCGTGAAGCGGTTAATTAAACCCACTGATCAGTTCACGGGTCCACGAATCAGTACCGTAAAAGGTTCGCGTCATCTATAAGTCGGGTACAACTTAAGGAGGCAGGAGATGCCCCGCCCAGATGACCGAAGCGCGGCTGCCGATTGCCTCCGCAACTAAAGAAATAGTCCTGATGACGCGACTCGGCCCAGTTCGAAGCGCGGGCGACCACGTTCTCCGTCGGCGGGGTTACCAGACGTCCGGCTCATGACGTCAGTCTAGAGTGCACGCTCATTGGTGTAGGCTCGTGTGTATCCGCCTTTGAGGGGCAAACACCGCACTGCTGCGGGCTGATGACCGACCTCGATGGCACCTATTTTGGCGAGCGTACTCGTTACTAATTTTCTGCAACATGTGTACCAAGATGCAGGGTGTGCGCCTCCGCCCTTGCGGTGTTTATATTTAACAAAATGCGGCGTATGTTTGTCTCTGTTTGTTCAATTTCCCCCCCAAAAAAGTGTATTTCAGTGCGTCGCCCTGTTCCAAGGTCAAAAGTCGGTTGTTACTGTAGACGAAACAAAAATACTTCAATAATGATGCAGATTTTGCAGCCATTCTTCGCCATTATTTTCCCCCTTCTTTAGTGGTACGCAAGCGGCAGTTCTCACAGGTACCAGCCACTTGGCGCGACTGTAATTATGAGAAAGGAATCAAATCGAAGCAAAGAATTGTTACAACATATGACCCCAGCATAGCTTTTCAAGAAGGCTAAAGATACTAAGCGACTGGACCTTAATTGTCTCAAGCACACTGCATTTGCTTTAAGAATGGTTTCTGCGCTGCTGGAGAGGATACTGATATCGCCGTACTCAACAAATTGAATCTTTACTGCCATGAGGCCAGCACTTACACGGGACGGGGGCACAGTATCTACGTACGCTTCTTGCGGCAGTTTTATTTTCCGGAGCCGTTCTGGTAGATTCAGTGTGTTTGCTGCGTACTGTACGTGGTCAGTTTCTTTTCGCGAGTTCGCCATGCTGGAATCCAGCTCAAAATGGTGGGAGCCTTTAGACGTAGTGAATGGTGGCAAAAGACCGACTATAAGTAGATTTCATTCTGCCGTCAGCGCTTTATATTGCACAATTTAAGATGTCCAAATTGTATGCCTGGCATTGTGTCGTTAAAAAAAGAGAAAAAAAATAAAATAAAATGTGAGGCAGGAATAATCACAGTATGCGATAGCTCCATTCTTGGTACACCAGCTGAAGTACGCAGATATGCTAGCTGCGGAGGACGCTCATTATTGGTTAGCTCTATCGGTTATAAGTGGAGTAAAAAACATGGCAACCATGAAGTCTTTCCGGCTCCACAATCATTCCCGGCGCATGCACTCTGCAAAAGCAAAGCCTTCGAGATTTTTTTTTTTTTACTCAGAGCAAGAGCGTTGCTGGGGCGTGGATTTGGACACCACCTATTATTATGTGGTGCGTGTGTATACCCCTGTGACATTGTATTGCCTCGGGGATCGGCTTGCGTCACAAACTACATTAAAACTCTTGCGAGGACACGTATCGAGCAATTGTATCAGGATTGGTCATTGGTCCCTCAAGTCACCACATTCGGTTACATACTGTCTCCGATATCAATCCAGTCTATTCGGCCATACAGCCGTCCACGCATAGGAGGAAGAGCCAAAGAAAACATCGCTTCAATATCACATGATTTGTTTGGAGCATATTGTTCGCGTTCAGTCGCGGGACTACCCACCACTGGAAACGCCATAAAAGCTGGAAGAGTAATTGAGAGTCAAGAGAAGCAAGAAACTTCTATCGATACTTTCCTCGATATACTGTATATAATGAGACTGCAAACTCACACCCGCTTTTGTACCACTACGGTGAAAACTGAGTTAAGGATGTCGCGCTTACTTTGACATGTTGCTGCACAATTTGCCCATCCCTCAGCTCGTGTCGCCTTCGGTGATGACAAGGGCCATCATCTATTTTGCGTGTCGATATACGAGGCGGAAACAAATCTAACTTGACTTGACATCAGCGTATGCGTGAACGTCAGCATATGGGCAAACATTACCAGAACTGTCGTCCGTGCCGTGTTTTAATCCATGGATGCATGAAATGTGTCGTTTCCTGTATGTCACACGATAAGTGATGTATATCGAGGTTGCTGGTCAGAGGTATAAGCAATAGCGATCGAGATGCAGCCCACTACTTGTCATGGAATATATTACACGACCTGGACAAACTAGAAAACGCCCCTCCATGCGCTAATCTATAAAATCAGCTACACTACACACATGCGCTGTCCGAGACCCGCGTTCTGACGACAGCGTTAACAAAATTGTGCGCATAAAGAGAAAAGGCGTCAGGTACATTTACTCCAAGTATTCACTCCAAGTATTCTCGGCAAGAGTATCGAGCCACTGTACTAACACAGAAAGTCTCAGTGGATTCTATTCCTATATCTGCTCCTAATTGACAAACTTGCTGACGACACCAACCAGTACTTGTCACATTTAGCAACGAGACACACGCGACACCGCTAAGCTGCATTCCCTATCACCGTACTTCGCAAGAACCCCCGATACCTTTAGTAGTAGTAGTAATAAACTTTATTTATCAAACAAGCAGGCGACGTCTTCACAATAGGCGGACGGCGTCCTCAGTGCAGGACGCCGTGGTCCCTGGCTGTCCGCCGCGCCCTAATCCATATACATTTAAATACTCGTCCGATACGTTTAAATACTGTTTTTTTTTTTAAGAATGATAGCAGCGTAACGGCATAAAAAAATGAAGCATATTTTCACATTAATTCTGTAAAATTATTTGAAAAGAGCCTGGATTTCTTTTTCTTTTCTCTCTCTCTCTGTTCCCTGTTTAGACCAGCCTAGGGCCTGCAGTTTGCAATAAATCAATGAATAAAGAAATATTAAGTGTGGCATCAGTGTTTCTACTGGCAAAGTGACACCAAGCTCAATTTTACGAGAGCACGTTCTTCATTTCACTTCACTGCGTGTCATTTTTATTGGATAAATTCTGAACTATTGTGTGCCGCAGACAAAAAAAAAAATTTTTTTTCACGCTTCCATCTTTCGCAAGCCACTAAAGAAACGTCTCAAGCGCAGGAGTCCAAGAAAAGCAGTAATCGATTCGGCGAAAGCAGAAAAGCTGACAACAACACGCCGTTAATAAATTCTAGTCTCGCGCAAGCTCAATGGAAATTTTCATTGAATATAAAAGCCTAAACAGTATGAATGATTTGGTCTTCTCAAATATACATTTATGTAAACTCGCATGCTCTTTTAGCTTTCCTTGAACCACGGGCAGTAGGTTGCGAACTGCGCGGGAAAAAGAAAACGAATCTTTTAAACAATCCCTTGCTCAGCATTTTTTCGGGTGAATATGTCATTAAATGTACCGCGCATTTCACAAGCTTTGCAATACTCATTCGCATAAAGTACCAATTTGCCATCGGAATGAATAGATTTGATAGTTCGTTAGTTGCTTTTCTTTGTATATGTATGGCATCATAGGCGCCGACTACGGGGGGGGGGGGGGGGGGGGGGGGAAGGGGCTGGAGGACTCGAGAACCCCCCTTGGAGATTAGCGATGAGGTCAGGGGGCACCATGTCTTCTTTTGTATGGATTTGGACAAATCGACTACAGTTGCCTAAACGTTCCGTCTGTCTTTAGATTTATGTTGTTAGCTTACTCTAGAAATGTTTGTACTGCCCAGTGTTTCTTAGACACGAAGAGCTTAAAATGTCTTTTTTTTTTTGGAATTGTTAGCTTATTGTGGAAATGTTTGTATCGTCCAGTGGTTCTTACAAACGAAGGGTTTGTAATGAGTTTGTGATATTTTAATTGTTAGCTCGTTGAGGAAATGTTCGTATTGCCCAGTGTTTTCTCTCACTATAACTAAGGGCGCTATGAAGGTCTACTGAGAGTTTACGTGTTTATCAGTTACTTTTTTTTTTTTCATTTATTTATTTAGTATCTTAAGAACCATGCGGTCATTCTTTTTAGCATATTCGCTCGGCTTTAGAAACAAATAAAACTGATGTTTAAATATATTGCCTCTCCGCCTGTGTATATCTCTTGTCAAGGAGCTAGAGATATAAATGTGTTTTCCGATCGTGAAAGAAGCCCGCGAATACACGCAAAATTGCGGCGCGACTGGCCGCTCGAGGCACTTCGCGTGCGTGATCTTGGTGCCTGATAGTCGGGACACCCTTACATAGTCTTCTAGATCAGTTTTTAGTACCCGTGGGGACAAGCGGGTCGCTGGGGCGTACGATAACGCAAGGGGCAGTATCCTTGATATTTTGGGCTCGAGCTGGTTGCCTAAGGACAAAAACATATCGGAGCAAATATTCGCAACAAGCTGAGGCATGTGTCTGCTGCAGCAAAAATCCGGAGATCAATCAGCACATCCTAATGGAATGCGAAGGTATTCACCCAATGAGACTCGTGGGTGACGTACACCTTCCGGAAGCGTTTGGACTAAAAGTGGACGGAAGCATCAACAGGGCAGCAGTCGAGATAAGCAAAAGACGTTTAGAGTATTGATGGAAGAGGAAAAAAGGCATGGAAGAGATTGATACGACCCACTGAAAACATAGTACAAGTAAGTGATACGGCCGGATCCGTTACAGGCATAGGTAGCGGTATTAGGTAGAGAAGTTCTGAGGACAAGAAAAAAGATTAAGAAGATTATACAAAAATGCTAGAATGAAATGCAAGTATAGCATATATCTGATTAACTCAAGCAGGCTAGGTGATTATTTCTCACCGCTCCGTTTCAAAGGGCATGTCAATAGATTATCGTCAGCAGCAGCAGCAGCAGCGGGGATTTAGAAATCACCTAATTGGACAACCTCTAATAAAAATGAGTGCATATCACTTCATGACCTGTTTAAATACTACTAGAAAGCCATGGCACAAGAAAAAGCAGTTCCTATTTTTTTTTTCTTTGATCTGCTAACATTACTATGAACAAGCGACGTCCCAAACCTCATGTCTCTGACGTGTTCCCGGCTACCGAAATCAATTCCTCCGCTTGCAGCCGGTAAAATTATAGCCTTCGAGATACGCGTTTGTTATTCAGAGGGGGCCGTCGCTGATATCTCCTCCGTGGGGGAAGGCACGGAGTTCTTTCCTCCATGGTGGAGAGCTTACAAAGCAGACAAGTGTAGTGATTTGGGCTAGTTGGCAATGCATAATTTTGTATGTGTAGTGCACGATAAACGAAGAGAAAAGAAAAAGGGACACACTTAGCGCTACGCGTGTCCGCTTTTCTCCTTTTTTTCTCCTCGTTTATCGTGGGCTACGTACGTACAATAAGTGATGCAAATTGGAGGTGGTGTCCGAACCCCACCGTGTTTCGATCTTCCTCATCATGCGCGTACCCATGACACGTGGAATAAAAAGCAAAGGCTGTAGTTGCGGCTCGATGTGTGCACTGTGAAACGTGTTAAGAAGCAGTGTACGTGCTATGTTTTTTAACAAGCGCGTTACAACTCCGTAACACCCTCATAAAACACTGCATGTGCAATGACTCCGCATCACTTCAGAGAATACGCCTGTTGTCCGTACAAAACGCGAACAGCGCTGCCGCAAAGCGACGTAGTCTCGGAGGCCATAATTTGGGCGTACTGCGTTAATTTTTACTTGCTGCCAGAGAAGGGTAACATCTTGATCACGAGCCAAAATGCATCGCAGTGCAAACTATGTGCTAACCCTTATTCTGCAGCCTAATATTTTTGGCGTAGAATAGGTGCTATTCAAAACTCGACACCTATGACGTTTTCTGGCTCCCAAAATTGCTTCCGCCACATGCAACCAGCAGACGCATAGCCTTTAAGATTCGTGATTGTTTTTGTAGAGAGTGCTACTATTGGGGCGTCGCCACATGCGGGGACACCGCCTCAAACTTGGAGCCCCCTTCTCAAGAAATTCTCCTCAGGGCAAGCAGACGTAGAGAGGCTGGATCTTGAACAGTGGGCCGGATAGTTCAAAGAAAGCACCAAAGGTGTTTTGCCTTTCCTTGCGCGCTTTAGCCAGCATACAATACACATGTTGGCAACACTGTTATCAATTTCTCTGATTTATTTCTCTGGTTCCCGTCGAAATAACTACACTCACCGAGTCACCGTGCCGACGACTTGAGTCTCGCGTCCGTGTTATGCACGTTGTAATGCGGTGATCGATTCTCTTGCGGTTGTATGTGCTTAATTTGCCTTCAATGAAGGGCAGTACGTGCCAGATGCTTTCCAGACTTCTTTTAGCCAGTTTAGTTGCTATCTCAACAGTGCGGCTTGGCGAATTTGGCGCATATGCTCTGTACGAAGACCAAGCAGGAAAGTTGGACTGGCGGCAACGATTCATCGGGAAGCCTCTGTACGTGTATGCCGATCACGGCTCGGTCGGCCCTAATCAACGCATCGTGGTTGCGACCGAAAAGAATGTGCTCGCCTCCCTTAACACCCGGAACGGAGCCCTGACGTGGAGGCAGGTGTTGGAACATGATGGCAGCATGCTCGCAGTCTCCTCTTCCGGCGATCTCATTACTGTCTCGGGCAACGCACCCTACGTTCGGGCCTGGGACGTCCATACTGGAGTGCTTCAGTGGGAGAAGACCCTTCCGCACAGCTCCGCCCCCCTGGTCAGGTACGACGTCAATTCTCACGCAAGCGAGCTCACCGCGGTCGAAGTATATCCGGGTTCCCACGTCGTCGCAACCGTCTACAACCTCCGAAATGGTGAAATGAAAACATCTCCCGTAGTTTCGGCCCCGTGGATTACTGATCGGACTGACTGCCGGCTTGTGGAGCACAAGTATTTGGCATGTCTCGACAACATAGTTTCTACGATTCGAGTGATGGCTCTGGGCGAGTCGGCAGCTTTTCGCGACGTTCCGTTGTCCTCTCTCGGCATCCAGCTTGACGATCCAACCGCAGTTCCGGTCTTACAGCCAATCGAGGGTCCAACACAGGCAAATGAAGATTCGTACCTCGCGTTGCGCATGCCAGATCGTGGTTTCGCTTTGTTGCGAATTACGAAGACAGGGGTGAGGCTTGCGCAAATGTTCCCGAATGCTACGCACCTTATCAGTATGGGTGACGGTTGGCAAGGTGCTCGAAAGTCGCTGGGAAACGCGGCTGGCAACACACGGGATGAACTCCCTTACATAGGTGTAGTTGAACAACTACAAAACGGCATCAGCAAAGTTTTCATATACGAATTGGGCGGCAACTGGCATCAGAAAGAAGACTGTGAGGGTCAGTTTGCGATACCACCGACTATGGCGCAAGCAACTAGCATTCATTTACTGCCCTTTCTACTCAAGGATCTGAAACCTGCTTATAAAACACTTGTGATTACTGAAGACGATGCTGTGCTCCTTTTCCACCAACAGGGCCGTCTGTTATGGACGAGGGAAGAGGCCTTGGCATCAGTTCTTGGAGCACAGTTTATCGACCTGCCTCTTTCAGAGACAGATGCCAAGATTGAACAAGAATTTGGAGATGGCAATGCAAATGTACTGGCCATGTTTCTTACACGAATCACAATGCAGCTCTGCCAGTTACAGAGCTTGCTGCTAGGTTTATTCGCCAGCCTCAGTGGAACTATAGGCCAACCAGAAACAGGTGTGGCTTCACGGGATCTCACACGTGACAAGTTTGGCTTCAACAAAGTTATATTGCTGAGCACTGCCGCTCAAAAGTTGTTTGCTTTGAACAACAGAAATGGTCAGATTGTTTGGAGCCAGCATTTTCCACAGTTGCACCCACTGAACAGCGCCGGCACTAAGAAGCTCCCAATCTTTGTTCAGAGGACAACTGCCCATTATCCACACCCACCTCGCTGCACAGTAGTCGGGAAGCACAGTTCTGGCAATGGTTACTTGGTTTCAGTGAATCCCATAACAGGAGTTATCTTGGACACGAAAGAACTTCCTTACCACATTCAACAGGCATCATCGCTACCTTTTCTTGATGATGAGTACACCAGGGGCCTCCTTTTCTTAGATAGCGAACTTGGTGTGCACACCTACCCAAGCTCAGCTGCAAAGCTTGTTTATGAACACCGTGACACACAGTATCTCTTCACTGCTGATCCTGTCACTGGAGATCTTGTTGGGTATAGTCTGAGGCCATCAACTCCCACAAGGCTCGCAGTAGAAACTGTATGGGCAGCGTCTCTTCAAAGTGAAGGACAGAAGATTACACACATTGTGATGCGCAATCCATTAGAGCATGTTCATTCGCAAGGCCGGGTGATGGGTGACCGCAGTGTTCTGTATAAATATCTGAACCCGAATTTGGTTGCGGTTGTGACTGAGGGCACTGACAATGTCCACAAGGTGACCAGTGTGACTGTGCACCTGATTGACGTCATCACTGGAGCGTTCATTTACTCGGGAAGCCACAAGAGAGCTAGGGGTCCTGTCCACTTAGTGCACACTGAGAACTGGATTGTCTACTGTTACCACAACGAAAAGTCTCGTCGGGCCGAAATATCCGTGATTGAACTTTACGAAGGTGCAGTGCAGAGCAACACTTCTGCGTTTTCGTCATTCAACTCACCACCAGGAGCTATTGTAGAACATCAGAGTTATGTTTTTCCGAGCTCAATAGATGCCATGGTTGACACTGTAACAGAAAAGGGAATCACAAGCAAACATGTCCTTCTAGCCCTTCCAACGGGAGCTATTTTGGAACTACCAAAGGCACTTCTGGATCCACGAAGACCTATCACACCAACAGCCCAGCACCGGGAAGAAGGACTCATCCCATACATGCCTGAACTACCCATCAATGCCGAGCACATAGTAAATTACAACCAGTCTGTTGCTAGAGTAGCAGGATTTGCAACTGCTGCTTCGGGACTAGAATCTACCTGCCTCGTAGTTGCTTATGGACTTGACATTTTCTATACTAGAGTTGCACCGTCTAAAACATTTGACATCCTGAAGGATGATTTTGACCATGTGTTGATATCGGTTGTGCTTACAATACTTATCCTGGTTTCGTACGTCAGCAAGCGGTTTTCTGCAAGAAAAGCATTAAGAGCAGCCTGGAAGTAGTATTTCATTACTTGGAAGACAACTGCTTGGTATTGCAGGGATACTGCATGAACAAGATGGACTTGCCTCCATTTCCGTCACTTTGTGCTGCAAGCCTCATTCTGCACAGCTGTTTGCACCTGTGTGTTTGTTTCACCATCATGGACACTTGTGCATTGAACATTTGTGTTGTTACAAGGATATGCTGGTTTTTCAGGGGCTTAGGCTGGTGTGATAGGTGTGTTTCAAAAAAGTATGCTGGAATGGAGCCTTGCAGTGATGTCTTTATTAGTGTCCCATTTGAAGAGGCCGGTAGATGTTCTGAAAATTAAGGAGAAGCAGATCATGAGCAGAATATTTCATTATGTCTCATAATCTAGCTCCCTCATTGTAATTAAATTTGTTGCTGATGCTAATATATTTTCCTTCTCCTTGCCTTTTCAGTTCTTTTAATTTTACCGAAGATGGCATGTTTCTTTGCCTCTGGTACTAAAAGCACTTGTAAATACCAACATAAATGTACTACCATTGCTTAGAACCAGGTTGTTATGCGATTAATTTAGCTGAGCAGAGTACAGCTTCTGTGCCTTTATTTTTGTAAGTGGGGCATTAGAATGAGGCAGTTCTGTATACTGTTGATTGCACTTCATTTTCAGCACATGCAATCCTACTTTTGCTACAGATCAAAGATGTACCAACAGCACTGTTTTTTGCTTGGGCTGTGCCCAGCTTTATTTGATATGATATTTTTTTCCATTCCTCTTAAGCCTTAGCACATAACCTATGAGGAACATATCAAACAGTGCAATACACTAGCACAGCATGTGCATTTTGTCATGTTCATTGACTTTCAAGCATGTGCTTTCATGTTAATACTACTTCAGTTTAATGTAGGCACAGAGAAACATGCCTTCACGGGGGAGAAATTTGTGCTCCTTGTATGTAAAGATTTATGTGCAATTATACTTAATTATCAGACCTTTTTTGTGCATTTACTTCAGCATTATGCTGTTTATTTTTGCCCTTGTCATAGATCACTCTCCGAATCATCAGACCCAAGATCTATGCTTCTTGATCTTAGAGTTAGTGACAACCTATCGCTGCCTCATAGATTGATCTGTCTATTTCTGCGACATTTCGGCTTTCACATAACACAAGATTCAGAATGATGCCATACTCTGGTAATGGGCATTCGTCTACAGTACAGCATTACTGCTGCCCATTTTGCGTTAGAGGACACATCCGGAAAGTGCTTACCCAAATGTTTTTTCATGATATTCAGTTCAATGGTTTAGCTAATTAGTACAAAGTGAAGGCAATGCTCTTGAAAACAACCAATTGAATCTACCACTCCAGCAGTGCATGGAAGGTGCAAAGCATTCCACGAACACTTACATGGGAGGAAGGCAGGCCTGTCGCTTGCAAGAGTGCTCAGGAGAGCTTGACATAGGCAGCATAGCCTAAGATCACCAGGGCCCCAGCCAGAATGAGCAGTGTCAGGGTTCCAAACGTGTAGACGGCTCTGTCGGGGATCACAGGCTCCGCAGCCCACATTGCCCTGCATGGCAGAGAGTCGGTCATTTAAGGGTTCTGCTGTATGCATGCTGACGCAAGGACCCAATTTTATAAAGTGTGCGGCTCTTCAGTCAGTGGTACGGAAAATTGTCTGTGGTTCAATCAACTTACAATATTCATGAAACCCCCAAAAAAAAAATCTTCTTTATAACTGGTTACTTTGATACCTGAGTCACACAGCGCACTTGAGATTGTGATAGAGCCCAATTTCGATTGAATTTCGTGATCGCAATCAGTCCCCTTCCTCGGTCTGCACAAAGGAGCCAATCCCTGTGAAGAAAGTTGATTTGATTGAACTCGATTGCGATCAATAGTCTCCCACATGAGTCTGGTATTATAAGGGGTGATGTATCATTAACAGAATTTTTTTAAATCACCCGTGACATATAGCACAATTCTACTTCTTCAGCTAGATTACCCTCAGTGGCAGACATTATTTGCACAAGAAATAAAAGTGAAGACATTCTGATAAAGTGGAACAAGAGTGCATTTTTATAGCACCTTTGACTGCGCTTATCTCAAGATTGGTTCCAAGTGGATGTGCCTTGTGGGATCACTGGCTTCAATTCTTGTATTGCTAAATGTGCACGAAAGTAATTAGTAGAAAAGTTACTTAGCCAGCTATGCATATTGATTTCCAGTGAACGTAATACTCTTAGAGTATTCCACCTCAATAAGTATATTTGTGCTAAACGCCACAGCCGAATTTTATAAATTCTGTTAATGTTAAAATGAAACACCAGGTATATGGATTTACCATAAAACTGCCACACATGAATATTTATACACCTACAAAAGTGCTACTCCTCTCCCTCTCTTTCTCTCTCTCTGTTTTGCTGTGTTGGCATGGCCAATATTTTAAGTAGTTCCCCTTCAACGCAAGCTCAGTATATATGAAGAATCCAGTGACAGAAAAGAATGAAAAATGTATTCAAGGTTTTTTTTCTTTTTCTTTAATACTTATACAGGGTGTCCCAACTATCATCCACCAAGATTTAAAGATATACAAATGCCACGTAGCTGGACGGAACTAAGATAATGTTGTTTGCCGTCGCTTGGAGATACTCGGATTTTTTGCATTCCGCCTAATTACATTAAGTAGTCTTAATATCAGCTTTTCAAATATTATAATTAGATGAAAAGTGTCAATGAGAAAATGGTAGAGCAACATGAAAAACTCCCGATACAGCTTTCTGTTGCTCAATACGTGCTACATGAAAGTGTTTTCCCGAGCGTGAAAGAAGCCCGCGAATACACGCAAAGTGCCTCGAGCGGCCGTACGGTAAACGGGAGTGCCATTTTAAACCATGCTAATGCGTGTCTCCATGCGCCAAAATTATCTTTATAACGTTGTAGACTGCAATACAAAGGGCAGTAATATGTCATTAAAAACTTTGAAATGACGAAGATTAGGGCCCACGTCGTTCAATGAGCTAGAGGAGCAGCACCATGACTTCATTGCAACGCGTATTCACTCAGTGTTTCCCTCTCGACAATCGCCGGTTACATGGCCCTTGCGGAGCAAATAAACCAGACGCCAAGTCGAGGTTTCCAGCAGTCGTGGAACGCGAGTCAACCTACAGTACAAATGCAACCATTTAACTCGCAGCTGCAGTTGAATGAACACGTCAGCATCCGGCCTCCCACCTCCCCATGCGGCAAATACTCGGTGTCTAATAGAGACCGCACATGTGTGTATGGTGTCGCCGGAGCCTACGACATCGCTGGCAGAGAGCGTTGTTGCCTGCTGCGGATAGGCCGGCAAGCTTTCCGCGACACAGAGGCCGCTGGACGGGCTCTCTCTTGTCACGACGCGCATTATGCACCACACGCACAGGCTTTCGGGGAAGTATCAACACAGAGCATCATCTGTGTACTTTCGTCCCTGCTTCAACCATTCGTCCATCAATACAGGGCGTTGAAGCGAATAAACTGCTCCCAGACACTCCACCGACACAGAAGTGTCGGCAACTCCATCTGCGGGAGCAGCCTCCCGTTTCTTTTCGAGATAACGTAAAGCTGTGCACTTCACTAGGATGAGTGAAGAAGGTAAAAATAGTTATTTAAATATAGGAACCTGAATCCGTGAGAGTGCCTCCGTGTCGTTGTCTGGTTCACACAAACACTGTGTACCTCACTGTATGGCCGCAAAGACCTTTCACCATTGCCTAACTCATCAGCAAGGAGGTGAAAAAAGAATTCGAATGCCAACATTGCCTATACATGCGTCTGACGCAAACGCTGAGGAGGAAGAACTCACCTGCGGATGGGCACTTGTGGCTTGGGCTCCGTCAGGCGGGCCGTCGAGCTCTCGTACATTGCTGGATGCTGCATCGGGAGTCGTGTCAAAAGACTCAGCAAGCCTCGGAGGGCGGAAGAGAGAGCGCCACCTCACCTGTTCTGGGCGGCGACAGACCGAGTCCACGACGCTTTGGCCGGATCGCAAGGGAATGCTGCACCAACTCGGCGGCGGCGACAGTTCCAGCCCTCGTCTTTGTCGTCTTTGATGCAGCCAAGCAAAGCTCCGACGGGTGCCACTACTTGCCCTTGGATTGAGCTCATGCGAAATCGCTGGCCTCTTGCGCGGGCGCGAAATCCAAGGTTACAGCACAAAGGGGAGGGGGGGGGGGGGGGGAGCTGCATAGGAGTGCCCTCACGATGTCCTATCGTAAATTTTGGTTATGCACAAGAGATTGGAAAGCACCGTAGAGACAGCATTCTACACAACATTATTTTAAAAGGCTTCAGTAGTAGCCGAGATTATTGGGAGGTCATGGGTAGCGACGAGGTGATGCTACCCTCCCGCCCTATTCCCTCTACCGTAATCACCACCCATCATTTCCCTCATTCCCCCAGAGCAGAGTAGCTGACTAGAGAAATGTGCATCAGGCCGACCTCTCCGTCTTTGTTATCGCTAAGCTTTCCACTCTCTCTACCCTCCCTCAGCAGAGACTCTCTTCCGTTGCCGAGACCAGTGCCTTCACGCAAAGTAGATTATATGCTTGAAGCGACATTCATTTCCCCCAAGCGACGTTCGATCCTTTCCTGCCTTCTCCCATATCAGATACGAGGACACAGCTCCTTTTTGTCGCAACCCCTCCCGCTGTCTCCCGCCTTCTTTGGTCTCCATTCTTTTCTTACTGCGCGGCGCATCTTCAGAAGCGGTTTTACTGTTACCTACTAGCTATTTGGGCGCTGCCAGCGCATTGTGTGTGACTCGGAAGCGCCACGCGTTTGACGTCATCTCGCAGGCGAACCGAGGCGCTCCTTTGAGAAGGAGGGCGCACGGACATTTCTTTGAAATTTTCCGCTGTTTTCATGGCGTACATTGATCCAATAACTTCAAGACACAGTCGTCACTACGTGATCTATGCACCGCGCATGTTTGTTGCCAATGTCCAAAGCCTGTATAGACACCCTATAAGGAAAGAATTCAAATCCGAACTGTAAGATCAGCAGCTAGCTATGGAGTACCTTGATGCGCGCGCTCTCGCGTATCGAGGCATGCACCTATCAGCAACTCTCTCCCTCCCATCTGGTGGTGCGAAGCTGACGTATAGCAAACCACAAATAGCAGGATTGGGTGTCTTTCTTGGGACGGGGGATTAATGGATAGAGGGGTAGAAGCAAGCGAACAGAGTTCCCACCCATGGCAGGAGGTAAGCTCTTGTCTGTATATAAGGGGTTACTCAAGCTTGTGTTTAGAAAAGTGTGATACGTTTGGGCTGCGTACTTCGGGGAGCCATATTTCGACGTTCGCTTAGTTGGGTGGTGCGGCTTCTCCTGCCTTTCTTTTTTGCATCGAAGCTGTATGTGGCTAGGCGAAACCAAAATCTTTTCGTCCGGCGTGCGCAGAAACTATCATCATCAGCAATGGCTCGAGCGTCGTCGTCGTCTTCCGCAGCTGGCTCGGCGCCCCTCGGCGCAACCGCGCGAACGCGCTCGTGCCACTGCACCCGCGTTCGTCGTCGTTGTTTTCTGCTACAGCTGGCTCCGTTGCCGCTCATTATTCCAGCGTGGAATTTCACATCTCGTCTGCCGTCGTAATGGGGAGGCCGCGTTTACGGGGGTATGAGCCGTTGCTTAAGGGGGTATGAGCCATTCATTGTCTTACGTAACGGACAGATTTAATTTTGAAGCAATGTAAGTTCGAAGAATCGCAAGCGGCAATGGGCGGGCGAATGCTGCTAACCACGCCGCCGAGCAAACTCGAGATGATCGAACGCCAAGAGACAATGGCGGACTGCGGGCGTAACGTCAGTGACGTCGTTCTCTCCGTCGCAGCCGAACGTGTGTGTAACCTCATTAGGAAACAAAGATGTTACCACTAATTGAGAAAGACTGTAATGAACCGTCGGGATTAACCCAGTGATAAACGTTTCAGCTTCGCTGTTTAACCATCTGTACGGAGTGCTTGGGCGGTGATGTTTTTCTCTCCCTCTCTCATGCGCAATGGCCTCCATTACGTGCTCAATTTCTTCTTTCAATAAAATCACTACTACTCAAATTGAGTACTCGACAGATAAACCCAGTCCAGAAGGCGCCCATTGATTTTTTTTTTTTTTTGATATGTGGTGTACGTAAAACGATCGCGCACCTCCATATCGCGGCCCACGTAAACAATTCATTATAAATTTGCTACAATATCCCGCATTCACTCTAGGAGTACTATAGAGGGAGGGGGAGAGGGGGGTTGTATTTTTGATTTTTTTAGATCAACAACTTAGTATACACGGTGGCACGCAAAGCAAACACGGATACTCTAAAAAAAAAAAAGGGGGGGGGGGGGGGGGGGGAGTGGCAGTACAATAAAGTCACTCTTGTAGGAAACGCAGCATATTGAAACACAGTGATACAGAGTCGCAGATCAAAACATAAAGAGAAAGTCCGAGAAAATCAGAAAACAAACAAACATTGCAACGCATTTCCATACTCACATGAAATTCGATTGCAGAATACTGACTTCGATCCAATACTCATACCCTCTTTAGAAAGAAATTTTCACTGAGAAATCGTGTGCAGAAAAAAAAGTATTTTAGTAAATTGCTTCTCGATTTTATTTCGCGAACTTTGATGCCGTGCTCTCGTCGTTGGGAGATGTATAGTGTGGATATAACATATGTCTTGCTTTGTTGATGCTAGCGCGCTCGTAGTATACAAATATTCTTAAAAAAGCTTTAGATGGAGGCAGCGCCTTACAGTGGTTTAACAAAAGCAGCTGAAAATTTGTCTTCCTCGCTGTGACGCTGCTGAGACAATCATAATCACTGACGATTAATCTTGCAGATCGACTTTGTATGCTTCCCAGAGAGTCGATTAGGCTCTGCTGATTAGTATCTCAAAAGCACGCAGTCGTATTCGAGAATAGGCCTTACATATGTTACATATACAATATATGTTTTTTTTTTTAATCCTCGCACTGCTTTCGTGTAAAGTACGGACCAAGAACATGAGTTTTATTTGTCTTATTTGATTTTTTTTTTTTTTGTATGCTCGTGCCAGGAATGAATACTTGTGAAATGTATGCCATGGTACTTTGCCTCCGTCATTCACGGAAGTATATAATGTTGTTAATACAATAGTATGTATAAGTGTATCTAACTTCTTCCTTGTGAAAACGAATCTAATTACATTTAGGTAATATTTAGAGTCATATACAGTCCAACTATCACGCCACGCGGAAATTTTGTTCAAATCCGACTGGATAATTTTTAAGTCTCTGGCAATGTTAATTTCGCGAAGACACCGATCAGAGCCCGATCAGACACCGATCTGTCATCTGCTCCGGCGTCTCCTCTTGCTGGCCAGGATTCGGCGTGGTCGCGGCGCCACGGGGGACGGCGACCGCGGCTGGGTTCGACCTTTGGCTCGACTGCCGGCGATGAGGAGCCTCAGCGCGATTTGCACCGCAGTGTCCGAGCGCTGGTGGTCATCCTGGAAGAGCATGAAGGCGAACAGCGCGAAGGACACGTCCGCCACGCCCAGCATCAGCAGGAACACGTGGTAGGGCGTCGCCTCCTGCCAGGACTGGGACAGCAGCATCATGGTGGCGGTGAAGCTCAGGTGCAGGAAGCACGAGGACAGCTGGGAGATGCGCACCGGATCGAACTGCACCAGTCCCTGCACGTCGTGTGTGGAAGGGCAGCAGACGGCCAAGGTCGATTCACATATCTACCTTGAGACGGCCGTCAAAGCGCGTGGCAATCGTGGCTACGTGTAGGTGGTCTGTGTATAACCTTAGCAGGAACAGTCGATTTCAGTTACTTTTGGCCGAACCAGAACTGGGGCCGAATTCACAAACCTTTTTGTTCGTAAGTGCTATTTACTACGGGCCAGCCGCCTTCGCTAATGATATGCCCGGCGTCAGGATCGATTGAAATTTTCTCTTACGAAGAAGTCTATCGTATGGCTTCATAGCGTAATAGCTTTTCGTGAATGCGGGTCCTGTAATTTGATCTAGTTGGTAAAGGTTCTTCGTGGCGTAATGGGCGCCAAACTGAACACACAAAAGTTCCTCTGTGTTCGCTTCCTTCTCTTGTTCATTCTGTTTAGTGCTTATATATTACACCACGACACTCTTGATGAGGTGCGAGCGAGTGATGAGTGAGTGAGTTGTGAAAGCGGGGTTGCCGTTGCAAGATAGTGCCAGAATTGCTCCCACCGGTGCTCTTCGTGACATGTTTGTGCGACAGTCCCTGAACTTACAATGATGATTAACAAACGCGCCACTTAAGGAAAACGCTTCCTTTTTTACACTCAAGGAAAAGGGAAAGTTTGCGTACAGCGAAGAACACATGGAGATTACAATTGATCAGCTTTTTTGTTATCGTACTCATACATAAAGCGGAAACACTGCGGTACGTGGGTATTGCGCGCTGCGTGGGATACACTGTGTGTGTTTCTTTTTAGTTCGAACACTTAAATAAGAAAGCCCACGAAGCTTACTTGAAAGTTGAATCTCGTCACTACGTAATAATTATATGACTACGCCGACATCAGTTTGCAAGAAAAACAAAGCAATAAATGCAATAATTAAACCAATAAAATTAATTAACTACTTAGTTGGAAATTTACGGCACATGCTTATAAAATGTTGAAGGCAAATGTCATGAAAGACTAGTTTCATGTTTCAGCATTTTAAAACGACCATGCTAACCGAAATAATTGTCTGTCCGCGATAAAGTCAAGCGAGAGGCAAGCACGAAGTGCCGCGACGTATACACGCGTGTATACCTTATTGAGGAAGATGACGTGCGCGAAGAAGGAGACGACGACCACCACGAACCAGGCGGCAGTGCGCACGGACACAAGCTCTCCGAGCTCGGAGACGGTCATCACGATGGCCTTGACGGCGATCGTGTAAGGCACGGAGGCAAGCGCGCTGATGCAGATGTTCACCAGGATGCACTGGTCCCCGCGGGCGTGCAACAACAGGCCCGCGCACAACGCCAGCAGCCCGGCCATCAGCAACGCGTACACCAAGAAGCCTGTAGCGCGCGCCGGAACCGCGCGATTCCTTCAAATTAAGACAGCCCTACAAGATTTCTTTCAGGGGGAGTGGGTCTGGCTATGAGATGACGATTGATGATGACGATGATTATTATTATTCATTTTTTATGTGCAAGCGGGTTCTCTTCAATAATCATAAACATTTCTCGTCTCTCCTGAGCAAAATAGCAGTAACAGCTGGGAAGGAGGACTTCATGAGTTTGTCGGCGGCTGCGCACACAAAGTTAAGGGGAAAGCGAGGGGGGCTATAGGTCAGGACATCCGGACATCCCCCCTGGATCCACGCCTGTTCGCGATATCGTACAGCGTACAAAGCCGGACGAACAGTCGAACACGCAACTTAGTAAGCGTCAACGGGATAGTCCGCCGCATAGCTTGCTGTGAGATACCTACCGGTCTGCGCGAGGTACAGCTCGAGCTCCATGGCTGTCATGGGCTCCATCTCAGCCGGCACGCCAAGCACCATGAGCACGGTACCCACGATCGTCAAAATGCACGAACTCACCACCAGCAGCGATGTTGGTTCGCGAAGGAGCGTAGCTGTCAGGACAGCCCTGTGGGGAGGAGGGGGGGGGGGGGGGCAGTGCTTGTAGCCTTTCACACTGTCAGGCTTCAGTGCCCTTCTTCAAAGTACGCGGCATAATGAGCTTTCAAGAGTGCTATACTTCTGCTATATGCAATGAACCCGGCGAATCTCGGCGATATTTACCGTGTCAGACAAGTCAGCAAACGCCCGTTGTCTCATCCTGAGTGCGCCGTCACGGATGGACAGTTCTTTTCCTTCGCCCTATGGTGATACTAAAGCTCAACATATGAGCTTCATAAAAAAAAAAAAAAAAACGTCTTCATAAGGTAAAAGTTCGTAGTGATTCTACGCCTTCAACGCACGTGCTTATAACAGGGCTCGCCGGACACCACTTTGTCAACTTTGTACATCTAATGGAGAAAATAGAAAGCCCGTCGAATGTAAGCACGTAACAGGCAACGTAGCTGGACAACTCACGTGACGAGCCCGTTTCCCATGCCGATGGCCACAACTAGCGTCGACGAGGTGAACTGCAGTGCCAAGCCCTGCGCCACGTCCCCGGAGCTGCCTGCCATGGACACGCGTGTCAGTACTCTGTTCTGCGCATGCTTTTTGTAAGGCTTAGCCTCTAGAAAATACACCGTCCTAACTTTACCAGCAAGGCTACTGCGTTAGCTACACAAGCTTCACCTTGCCTTAATCCCTGTGAGCATGCATGACTAAAAGCCGCCTCGACGCAGTTTGGAGCACTTGTTGCTCCCCGAACGAGCAGGACCTGACAAGACATTTAAAGATAATGATTACATTTGACGTTGCCGTGCAGGATCGTACAGATCTCGTCGAGTCTGTTTCTATTCGTCGGCGGTCTCACTATAATTGTGGCGTAAAAGTGGGACAAGCTGATCTAGTAGGTATTGATTCATTCTATACAGGCCACAGCGAAAAATAAATGAACACGCGGGGGGAAAAAATGCTACTGTTGTTGTTGTCTCGTGCCTTTTCTGCAGGTGCGATTGTTTGGTTCTGTGTTCGAGAATGTATGAATATATATTCAACCTTTAACGTAGAAGCAAACTTACTTGAATACCATGCTATTCAGTGGAATGCTTCACGCGTGCGCGATGTGTTAATTTTACTGAATAGCAGATATTTACGTCCTTTATTGACAGCAACATACTATTTCAGCGCAAATGTCATTAAAAAAATTGAATTATGGGGTTTTGCGTGCCAAAACCATGACCTGATTATGAGGCACGCCGTAGTGGGAGACTCCGGAATAACTTGGTCCACCTGAGGTTCATTAACGTGCATCTAAATCAAAGTATACGGGTGTTTTCGCATTTCGCCCCCGCCAAAATGCGGCGCGGCCACCGTGGCCGGGATTCGATCCCGCGACCTCGTGCTTAGCAGCCCAACACCCTATAGTCACTAAGCAACCACGGTGGGTCGCGCAAACGCCATGTGGGACGGCGTGCGCCAGACAGTATATGCCATTTCTGTGCCAACCATACCGTACCCATAAACAAAAAAGCACGCAAGTCATGATTGCTTTACGACAAAACGGCGCCAGTCAGCCGCGATGTTAAATGCGAGTGTTATTTCTAATTCTCACTGTCTTCGGACACAAAGGATTACAGGGAACGCGACTCGCGGTGTAGACCTACCGAGCATTGCTCCCACGAGCCACACCGGGTCGAGCAGGAACCGCAGCTGGAGGCCGCCATGAGGACTGATGACGTCACTTTCATCGCCTGCACATGTGTTCGCAGAAGAGTTGCAGCACATTATGCGCAAACAGTTCTATACTTGACTGTGGTTGACTGCAAGTACTACCCACACGGCGGCACGTGACAAGAAATGCTTCGTACGTGATAATATAGTTTCACAGTTCATTTTTGAATATCTTTTCATTAGCCACCTGTAGACTTTGCTGTTTGTCGCGCAGGTATACAACATCTGCCCTCCTCAGGTATATAAAATCCACCTGAGCAGGCCGAATTACGTTATATGGTATACGCGAATTAAGAGAAGCTGTACGAATTAAGAGAGAGAGAGAAAGAAAGAGAACGCGCGTCATATATATAGACAAAGAATTCGCATGCGCATGATTTCAACGTTTCATTTGCGTGCGTGCGTGCGCGTGGTCTGGACGCAAAATTCTTAGGAGAACTTTGGTCGTCACTTTCTCTTTGATCTGCTATACATGTTATTTTGTTCTAGAAATGCGGAAGGTGTTTTGAAACGGTATATTTTACTAATGTAGACCGCTTTCCTATATAGAGAGCGTTTCAGCGAACACTTTCAAAATTTTTAAAGGTTGCCTGTGGCACAATTCTATTTCATAGGCTGGTCTACTCGAAGAGGCGGACATTGTACTTGCACAAAAAATTGAAATGCATAATTGACCAATTAAAAAAATTCACTAATTAAGTTTTTAACATGTTACCTAATGCCCCATATTACAATTTACAAATTCTAGCGGTGGAGTTTGCAGGGCGGATCCACTTAGAACGAATTGTCTGGATGACACCAGTTTCGAGATATTAATTCCCGAACTTTGCGGAAAAAATGCATTGGCGTTACAGTTACTTTCTTAACAAAACTCCCGATACAGCTTTCTGTTGCTCAACACGTGCTAGATGTGCTCAACACATGCAACACGTGTTTTTCTGAGCATGAAAAAATCGCGCGAATACACGCAACATTGCCGCGTGACTGGGCGGTCGAGGCACTTTGCGTGTATTCGCGGGTATCTTTCACGCTCGGAAAAACACTTTTATGTAGCACGCATTGAGCAACAGAAAGCTGTGTCGGAAGTTTCTCATGTTGCTCTACAATTTTTTTAATTGACACATTTCATCTGATTATAATATTTGAGAAGTTGGTTAATTGATTAAGACTAATTATGTAATTAGGCGCAATGCAAAAGATATTCTGAGTATCTTCAAGCGACGGCAAACAACATTACCTTGGTTCTGTCCAGCTACGTAGCACTTGCATATTTTTAATGTTTGGCCCAAGTTAAGTGAAACACCCTGTAGAGCAACAGAAAGATGGATGGGTTTTACATTTCGAAGCTATACAGGCGATGAGAGGCGCCATACGTATAGTGAAGGGCTCCGCTGTTTAATTTCGACCCATTTGGGCTCTTAACGCGGAGTCACAGCTATATATATATATATATATATATATATATATATATATATATATATATATATATATTAGACGAGCGGTTTTGCATTTCACCCCGATCGGAATGCGGCCCCCGCGGCAGGGAGTCGAACTCGAAGCCCTCGTGATCAACAGAACGTGAGCCAGCGCTGTGCGTGTTTGTATCTTTAGTGCTTGCCAGGACGGAACGCTTTTCTTTTTTTCTTTCTCTCTTTCAGTTTTTAACGTATTGTTATATTTCCGGATTCAAGCTGTTGCTTTCGTTTGTACAGTCAAACTCGGATATAGCGAACCCAGCCGGATAAATTGAAATACTTTCTATACTGAACACCCTTGTAAAATAACTATCCCATGAAAAACTGGACATTGGCTATATCGAACTCGAGGCGTCCGCTGCCAGCACAATAAAGCTATAAAGGGAAGAGGACTCGAACAGGTGTACGCAATCAGGTGCGCGCATTGAGAACTTCATTTTTAGTGGCGCTGAGAAACATTTCGAGGCAGAGGCAAAAAATAGTGCCTACGCCTCGTATAGCTTTGCCTTCTGTTGATAAATTTTTTTCTTGCTTATTTTCTTCACTGTAGGTAACAAATTCTTATATAACGGTCACACCATGACAATTCATTTAGGTTCGTTAGGCCTTGTGTCCCAAGATATTCAAGGAAAAAAAATTAAAAGGTTAAAAGAACACGGTGCAAGATGCAATTATAAAATATGTGGCGTTCGGTCGTCAAAGGTGTGAAGATTGGTCTTAAGATCGTATCGTAGGACTGTTCTTAAGGTTGTATCTTAAGGACTTGAGATTGTATCTTGCCCCGTGTTTTTTTTTTTTTTTTTTTCTTTGAACAGTTTGGCTAACGCTAGCTGGGACACCCTAAATATGAGCGCGTTTGAGTATATCGAACTACGCGACATATCGAATCATTTTCGCGCACAAGTCTGTTCGTTATAATCGGGTTCGAGTCAATTTGTTATCCACGTCTGACTGACATTGGAGTGTGTCTATACTTTTCTTCATCGTTGGTGTTCTGTTTGCAACACTGACTGTTTTCGCCTTCTTGGCTACTCTGTCTATACCAGCGTTCTTTGATTTGTTTTCGTTTTATTTACAATGCTGTAAATATTTTACATTCCGTTGCATACGTGAAAATTCCTCCGTTTCCATTCATTTCTTGCTGTGATACTTCCCCTCACCCACTGCCTCATTCCAGGCCTGCAAGAAATATTTTAAAACTTACTAGGGGTCCCTTTCCTTATGCTACAACTAATACCTCTGTCATACGAGCACGCAAAAACTCTTTTACGCAAGCGGTCGTTTACCAAGTTGAAAGACTTTTGAATGAAGAGGTGTTGCGCAGCAGACACACGGCGCCGACGATCTCCTTTTATTGTTTCCTTCTATACACGCTACCGAAAGCATGGCGCTAGCGTTCGAAACAATATCGGCCAAAAATAACTTATGTATCTCGAAATATAAAGTGAAAGCTTATTGTTTACACGTTTTTCAAATAAATTTAATATAAGAAACGTTAATATAAAGATTTATTGGAGTAGTTTAAAGAGCGTCATCACGTGACATCCCCAGCCCGTTCGACCTGCTTACGAGAGTACAGAAGAAAATGAGCATTACTGGATTTACTACACCTTCTGCGCGACATAAAATAATTTTTTATGATGAGCCTAGGCAACAGAAAATTACGCATTCGCTTGCTTTCTTTAATATATGATAATTGCTGGTGCCCACTGGTTTCGAGGCTACTCCTTTTCGGCCGTAAAGGAGATCGGCGAACTCCTCTTCCAGAAAGGACCGCTTCTGAAAAAGAAATCGCTCCCTGTCGTGTGTCTGCGGGCGAAACTCTTTTTCGGGAGAAGTCTTTTTGCTCAAAAGACTTTCGAGTGCCCGTGTGACAGGGGTATAAGACGACTTGAAGGCGAAAGCCCGAGCGCCGCTGACTCATTGACACGACGACCACTTTTTTTTTTTCTGAGTCATCATCCCTCTGAAACCAAACTTAGTAATTTTTGCAAGTCATCATGTTTTTTTTTTTTTTTTTTTTTTTTTGCAAGTCACCCTTCCTTTGATTCACCAAACTCGAACCGTGACTCAGTACATTTTTTGCTGAGTCACTCTCACTTGGCAAACCCTCAAATCTCACATATTTTTGCAAGTCACTCCCCCAGTCCATAATTCCTTGATTCGCTTTTAATTCACACTTGATCCACCCTATCACTGCTTGGTTCACCTTCATTCACTCTTAATTCACTCTCATTTACATTATCTTAGCTCACTCTATCTCATCATTACATTTCGTTTGACTCCTATCAGCCGACTAAACCCCCTTAATTCACCATCAATTCACTCTTAATTCACCTCTCTGTATACCCATTATCACTTCAGTTCACTTGCTTAATAATTTCTTCCACCCTAATCGTGCCACCTCATCCTACGAGGACCATTTCCTGGCGACGCGGCTTTGAAACGGCCTTGAAACGGAGACCTTACCACGATACATATAAGGCTTTCGCCTTAATAAGTGTCAGTTATTATGCCAAAGGGCAAACTTTCGAAATTAAAAAAAAAAAGTGTCAGTTCTGCGATTCCCATTGTCGAGATGAAATCCCCATTCCCATAGTAAGTCAAAGCTAACACGATGGAGCGAGTAGACTTTCTAAGGAAAGCCTGTTCACCTCCGTTCAAACACAGCGACTCTTTTGTAATGACGAGAAAGTTCGGCTTTTTTTCTTTGCAAAATCTGACGCGTCCGCAATGAAAGGGCCGAGCCCGCGCGGTGCAAGCCCGTCTCACCTTCGACGAGTCTGCGCAGGGCGTGCTTCTTGATGACGAAGCTGGACGCGTTGAAGAAGACGTTGGCGAATGCGAGCACCAGGCCGAGATACGTGCCCGACTGCGCCTGCACGTCCTCCGGGGCGCCGCTCGACCAGCAGATGACCCGCTGCGCCGACGCCGACGCCGCATCCCCGCCGCCATGCAGCATAGCGCCTCACGGGTCGTTGCTTTTAAATTTTTTGCCCTTTTTTTATCATTTAAATGTAGAAGCATGGGAACATAGGCTACGACAGAGCCGGCTATCCCAAAATCCCAGATTCGGTACACAAGAAAAAGAAAGAAGAAATATAAGAAGGAAATCACAGGTTGTTGTCGTCGCAGGCCGGTTCCGCCGGCCTGCCACTTAATGGATCACATGTCCAGTCCTGCCTATGGCGAATAAAGTTGTTCTCTGTGTGTGTGTGTGTGTGTCGCTCTCTCACTCTTGTTGTTACTGTTGTTGCCGTCGCCGCCCCAAAACAAGGCTCATACCCACGAGAGGGATTGGTCACGGACTCACGGTGGAGGTAATCAAAAGTGCAGCAAACAAAAGACAAAAAAACGGAGTAAAAAGTAAAAATATAAACGACGGTGCACTGAGTCAAAAAAAAAATTTGAGGAAGCTTATTCATAAAAAGAGGGAAAAGAATAAAGTACACCATGGTCGGTACCCTAAGCAGCGTAATCATCCGGACGCTTCAATGAACTTATACATAGCAGAAATAATAGACCCCTTGTATTTTGCCTAATTGACAGGCACCAAAGGACAATAGGTTTGACGTTGAAAGGGTTAAAGCCAGATTACCATTCGCAAGTGCGAGAAACATTCTGCGGAGGGGGGAGAAGCGTTGGCAGGTGATGATGATGAAATCAGGCAAGGAAAGAAAGAAAAACGTGTTCTGCTGTGTCCTCACTTCTTCCTGATGATGACGATGACCTTATAAAGGGTGGCGTATGCATACACGTCCATTGTTGAGAATCGCCTAAGAATCGGGCAGCGTACGGAAATCAGATATATACTTAAAGAATATTTAAATGGAATGGGCGAAACTTATAGAGAATGACAGCATAAGAAATTGGGAGCAGTCAGACCGATATGTCTGCAGACTGAGAGAGACAGACAGGGGAAGGGAAAGAGCATGGAGAAAAAGATATATATCAAGTCATTACACTATAGTTAATCTTAAGCAAATGTAGCACTGTAATTTGACCGCCGTAGTTTCAATTTTGAGGTCACTTTCGTCATGCACCGTTTAAAAATTGTAGGAAAGTATTATCTGTAGAACGTGTTTTACTGAAACGAGACCTATTTTTATACACATTCACTGGGAAAAAAGCTTTTCCGTTCGATTTTCGCTTTTTTTTTTTTTTCGAGCCAATGCCGTTTATAAGAGCTCGTTCGGAAAAAGGCCACTTGTTATGCCAAATTCATCTGGCCACCACCCCACACCCCTCCTCTTTTTCCCGGCTATAGACGGCTCCAACCCTTAATTCCATTGAGATCGGTCAAGTTGACTGCCAAGACAACACGAGCGATTGAACTGCAATCAACGCATGCATGGTGTACTTTCTTTGATTTGCATGCGTGAAAATGGTTATGGGCGCGTGTCACATGGTGGCCAACCATAAACCGCAAAATAAAATCGCCTATATACGCGTCTAGTGCTGATGGCTCCTCTTTTGCTGCGGTATAGTTTGAGTTTGACAGTTACGATGTTCGCGACAGTGAAAAAGCCCCCAATTCTCCCCCAGCCTTCCTTTGGGGCTTCGTTACAGACCGCTGCACTATACCGTAGGCTTTAAAGTTGCACGTGCTACGCAAAATACAACTGGAGAAGAACTAGAACGAACGAGGAGCGCAACTGAGGGGTGTTGTACTGGTAGTTAACACGTTCAAGACTGCCACGTTGACTGATGAAATAAGGTGTTCATTAAACGGAAAGAATGGGTCACCGTATATATACCGTATATGTATATACCCGTGCACTCGGAGAGGTTGAAGCTATAAGCCACGACCGTATCGATACGAGATTAATTTAGGTAAATTAATATAAGCCCTTGTTTATTTATGGTTAATTTATATTATAATGAAGCGTAGCCCATGGGTTCAACTCTCACCCGCGTTCACCCTTTCTCGTCTATCCCGACTTTTGCCTCCTCTCCGCTTTTAGAGAGTCGTATATAGTTCAGCATGCAACCCATTTGATACACAGATTTTGTTATGGTTCATGCCTTTTTGTCGACGACTTGAACCTTCGAGGCCTGAACATTGGTTGTTCCTGTCCTCGCGGGGATACGCGCCGTCTAGTTCAGATTTCAGGAGGATGAGAAACAATAACGTGCAATCATCGGCATCACATTCTCCCTCCGCGAGCCTCCTATCTTGGACACTGTTGTATGTTTGGCAAGTCTTTCGGGGAATTCCTATTTCTTCTTCAAGGCGGTTTCCTAGCCATATCTTTAGCATATTTTCTTTTCCTTTTGATTATTTCCCCAAATGTTGCATTCGCTTTCTATAGGCAGGACAACATGTATTTTTTTCTAATTCCGTCCGATTTTTGAGCGATCCCGCATAGTGGGTATGCGCCCATGTTTAGAGGGACACCAAACCAAACCAATCGCCAGCCATCAACTAAGGTGCCGTCGCGGTAAGGGACCTAGGGTCACCTCGGGACGTTCCACCGGCCGCGGTGCGCGCGCGTCTTAAACCCTCGGCGCGACGCGACCGCGACGCGAATCGGGAGGCTACAACCGTTGGTTCGGTTGGCCGGGATAGGCCTCTGTACTGCGGGAAACGCGAGACGAGAAAGAAGCAGCAGCCATGCAAGCGGCCTATGCGGCGGACGACGGGATCCGGCCGCAGCGGCTGCACGAGCTGACGTGCGACCTGAACCGGCCGCGCGTGGTCGTCGTGGCCGTGGTGATGGCGAGCTTCCTCATCTCCGCCTTCATCGCCATCGGGCCGACGCGCGTGGCGTACGTGAAGGCGCACCCGGCCTGCAAGTCGGCCGAGTGCACGGCCCTGGCGCAGGCCATCTCGTCGAGCGTGAACACCCGCATCGCGCCGTGCCAGAACTTCTACCGGTTCGTCTGCGACGGCTGGGTCAAGACGCACCCGGCGCGCGACGGCGAGCTGCGGCGACTCGTGCTGCGCGAGCTTGCCGACGAAGTGGCCTCGGCCCAGAAGAAGGCGCTCATCTCGACCCAGGTGCAGTGTGTTAAACGGGCCGGGGTTTACTATGAGCCAAGGTTGCATCATATAGCCCGAGTCTCTAAACGGAGCAGCATGTATTGCGCCAAGGCCGCTATGGAAAAAAGAAAAATCCAACGTAGTGTTGGAATTTAATAACGCGAAGCTTGTCTGACTTAGGGAGGTATAGGAGCAGTATAGCAGAAAGGACAGGAAGGAGAACGCACGCATAGTTCACCGCTATTTTACCCTTCGCACCAACTGCACCAATTGGCCCAGAGATATGTTCCTTGCGGTAGCTGACAGATGACAGAATTATTCAGAGAACCCCCTCAGTAGTTGCTACGCGTTGTGCAGTGCAAACGCCTGCGGTTTTGTTTTTCAGCCCGTCTCTCTAGGTGCGCGTGTAAGGATATTCGCAATAGCGCAATGTCCGCGAGTTCGTTTACTCCTTCGCCATATCTACAGTGAGGTTTCTTTGTCCCATGAGCCGTAGAACTTGATTTTAGAACAGTGTTTTTGTTACTGCAAAGTGTAGTTATTTTCCTTTATGCGATATGTTTTACAGAGAAGCTGTTAAGGGCTAAGTCCCCAGGATCGTGTCCGCGTATAGAAAAAAAAAACTATCAGCAATATACATGGATCCATGTGCGTGTTAGTTTGGCTCCATGTGCGTGGCGGTTTCCCGCCAGTTGTGTCTTAGCACAGGTGTCAAAATGGATTATAGATGACCCGTTGTTATACGCCTCGCCACCACCGATGCCTCTTTCACAAGTGTCGCGATACTCGGCGGCGGCACGTCCCACCAATCGTTGTGCCCCTTTGTCTCGCGACGTAGACATCGCGCTAGCGCTGTTATCAGCAGTTTCCCTTTGAACTCGATATGGGACGGATGGTCGTTTAACCACATCTTCCAGGATCTTGACGTCAGGATCCTGATGATTCCGTGCAGTGTGCCGCGGCTATGAACGCGGTGGCTCATACGCCATTCTATGACGATGGGGCGGACTTGACGCAGCAAACGCACTACTTGGCCATCGCACCGGGCGAAAACAAGACGCCGGTGTCCTTGATCTTTGATGAACATGCCAAAGACGCTCAATATATATATAGTCAATAATTATGATATATAAGTTCACTATATCAATATTCCCCATAACAGACCCACCCTATAGTCACGGCTTCGCTGGCTTCCATCTTCACAGTAGTGGAAGGGCTCTGAATTTTTCTTTCACACATAAACTTCCAATGCTCTCCGGGCCAGGCTCTAGTCCTCTGTGAAGCAAGTGCAGAGTGGTGCCTGATATTGTTCCAACACACGTGTGTCACTCTGCCTAACATGCTTCAACAATTCCGTGAATTTAACGAAATCGTCATTGTGCAATGGTTAAAGCAACTCGTTCGCAGCCAACTGTAATGAGTTCGGTTACCGTCTGTTAGAAAATATTTACTATATATATGTGTGTTTATTTGGCAAACGTTCTTCGGCATTGAGTTATGGTGATGCATTGGGCTGAGTCAAGTTACAAAGGCCGCTGAGCCAAATGAAGCCAGGAGGCCACATACATCGCCTTTCTGCAGCGTACTTGCAAAGCTCAACCATCCAATGCCTAACCCGTGACCTAGGTTAGCTAACCCAAATGTCTGGCAGCGTTTTAACAGCGGAGCTGTTTAAGCCGGCCGTAATGTGTGCCGCTGCCACGGCGTTGCCTAGCAACCACCTCGCAGAGCGTCGCGCGCTATGCTCGGGAGAGAGAAAGAGAAAATGAGAACGCGCGAGAGAGAGAGAAACAAATTGTAGCAACACCACATGGAGGTAAAAAATACCTTCCTCCATGCAGCACCAGCACCGGCAGCGCGCAGAGGTGCTGCCGACGCCATCCGCGCTTCTCCGTTTCCCCGTATTAGCGCCTAACGCTCGCGGTGTCCGTGACTGCAGCAGGCGCCTCTGGCGGCGGCTCGGCCGAGCTCCCACCAGCTGCGTGCTACTGCGCATGCGCCGTGACGTCATCCCTGCGTGTGTCTTGCTGCGCGCCGCCCGTACACTGTGCATAGCTTTCGTCCCACTTCCCCTACGTGTGCTCGGACTGCAAGTGCTTCACGAGGCGTTCCCCGATGCCACGGACCACGAGGAAATGCTTATACACTTCGTATAACTTAGCATCACTTCGTATAGCCAGGATCAGCTAGGAACTGATCAGCTCCGCTGTGTCCTTAGCCTTGCGCCACTAGTGCAATTAGCTACCCCGATTTTTTTTGTTTACATCGAATTTGTTTTGAAGAAAAACGACGCTGCTGCTCATGCATGGGGGTCAAACTTGCAAAGTCATATGTGTCGACGTGCACTCTGGCCCACACAATAAAATATAGCTATATTATTATTATTATTATTATTATTATTATTATTATTATTATTATTATTATTATTATTATTATTATTATTATTATTATTATTATTATTATTATTATTGTACACCAGCGTAAGACCTCGGTGTTCCTGGGCATATATTTGATTGATTCATTGACTGAGTGACTGACTGACTGACACTGTGGCGGACGTACATGGCCATTGGAAATTGGCATTCATTCTTTTTTGTACTCGAACTCATGCAGGCGGAGTAGCGTTACGGGAATAAAATGCGCATCCCGTCCTTTGGCTGGTGAGAAGCGGCAAATAGTGCACCCGACATCTTCTGGCGTTACTGATGTGACGACGCCGTCATATCGCCACCGCTGGGTTGGCCAGCACGTTGGATACCTACAACAATGTCACTACCGCGGGCGGGCCATAACAGGCACCAAATCTGAAAGTGGAGCTATATCTTTCGCCTTTCTAATAATTCGCTTTCCGATAATTTTCAATCATAATTCAGCATAATTTACAGTTCCTTCTCATGCACACAGTGCGCATAAAAGCTGGGTAAATAGCTTTCCAAGAGCGGTAACTATTTCTGTGAAGCGATTACGTTCCGTCTGAGCTAAAGTGATAACGCTCAGAGCCTTCTCTGCTCAGACAGTGATGACTTGTACTTTCTTGCAGGTTCCAGCCCGAGGCCAGGACGCCTTCCAGCGACTCGCGTATGTCTACCAGTCGTGTGTACGCGTGGAGAAAAACGATCCGGACGGCATTCGAGTGCTCAAGGAGTTCTTCAGTTTCGTGGGTCTAGAATGGCCACAGGTGACGCGGACTCGCTCGTTGGACGCCCTCCTGACTATGGTGAAGCTGTCTCTGCAGTGGGACATTCCGACGCTCATCTACGTCACCGTCAAGCCGAGCCCGTACGATCGCTCGAGGCTTCTGATAGCCGTCGACCGCGGCACGATACTCGACAAGGGACAGATGATGGCGCGAAAGGCCGCCGTGCGCAAGATAGCCTCACTCGCCAGCGAGATCCTGAGCGAGCCGGGACAGGCCGAAAAAATCGAGTCCGCCGTGTTGCTCTGCGAAAAGTACCTCCGCGACCAGGCCAGCAACGTGCGCAAAACCGCCCGCAAGCGGAACCTCGAATTCAGGCGCGTGCTGAGTTTCAAGGAGTTGGAGGCCATGACTTTCGTGGACGAAGGTACCCTTTGGCTGGACGCCGTAAACGCGCAGCTCTCGGCAGGTCACCGCCTGCCGCCCAACGAGCCGCTCATCCTCGAGCACGCCGATCACGTTGTTGCAACGGCCAGGCTCATCCGCAAGCCCGAGCTGGCTCAGAGCCTCCTGTACTACCTTGGCTGGCTCCTGCTACAGCAGCTGGGTCCGAAAGCGGCGCTTTCCGTCCGCAAGGCCCAGTTCCTGCTTGACCGACAGGTGCAGGCCACGCAGGACAACGTGCCTCCGGCAGATCTCAACCTGTGGCGCGTCTGCATGCGTGAGACGGAAGAACTGATGCCCACCGCGTTCAGCGCACTCTACGTGCAACAGCACGGTGGTGCTGCGGACAAGCCCAAGTTCGACGTGAAGGCTATCGTCGACCACGTGCTCTGGGTGACCACGGAGACCGTGCGCCGGGTGCGCTGGATGGACGAGCGCAGCAAGTCGAAGGCGCTCACCAAGCTCAAGAAGATGCGCGGCCTCATCGCGTTCCCGCAGTGGATGCGGAACAACACGCTGGCGCGGGGCCTCGACTCCGAGCTGCCGGACCTGAGCGAGCACTACCTGGCCACGTGGCTACGCGTGAAGGAGTCCAAGAGCTCCAAGCTGCGCAGGGGACTCCGGGAGCGGCACCAGGACGACCAGACGTACCACTACCGAGTGTCGCAGGTTATCATGACCAGTTCAATTATTTATTTGTTCGTGTACCCTAAGGGCTCGAGGACATTACATAGGGGGAGGGAGGGAGGGAGGGGGGGGGGGGGGGCTTAGTTCACTCACCTGAAATTAATACATAAAGCAAGGTATACGAAAAAAAATTCTAGCATGAACGCATATAAACTGTTAAAAAGACAAAATGCTCTAAGTAAAAGAGAAAACAGAACACTAAATCAGCTAGCTCGGCTGAACATTCAAGATCTCGATAAAAGAATACACAGTGAACAATATAAGCAATAGAAGCAATATGCAGAATTTCACATAATATACAGGGTGTTTCAGTTAACTTGGGCCAAACTTTAAAAATGTACAAATGGCTTCGTAGCTCTACAGAAATAAGGCAATGTTGTTTGCCGTCGCTTGGAGATGCATGCTCAGATTACTTTTTTTGCATTCCGCTTAATTAGATAATTAGTCTTAATTAATTAATCATCTCAATTATTATAAATAGATGAAAAGCGTCAATGAGAATGTTGTAGAGCAACATAAAAAACTCCCGATACAGTTTTCTGTTGCTCAATACGTACTACATAAAAGTGTTTTTCAGAGCGTGAAATAAGCTCGCGAATACACGCGAAATTGCCGCGCGACTCGCCGCTCGAGGCACTTTGCGTGTATTCGAGGGCATCTTTCACGCTAGGGAAAGATGCCCTAATGATGTTTTCTTATGCTCTAATTATGCTTTCGGTGGTAGTCGTTAGAGAAGTTGTCGCTCTGTTGACACTCTTATTCGCCCTCCTTGTTTGAAACAAAATATCAACCCGTGTGGTGTTGTTTTGCTCCCATCATTTTCCAATTCGCCGTCGCAGGTGGGCGTCCGCTACTATCCGGACGAGAACCGGCTCATCGTTCACCCCGCGGTACTGACCGTGCCCCTGTACGCATACGGAGGGCCCGTGGCCCTCAACTACGGCGCCCTGGGAACCATGATTGCCCGTCAGGTGCTCGGTGCGTTCGATAGCGACGGCTGCAACTACGACGAATCCGGCAACGAGGACCACTGGTGTTCCTCCGAGTTCCGCGAGGAGCTTCAACGGGGCATGGCCTGCTACAACGAGCAGTGGGAGACTTCGAGCGCCCGCGTGCCGGGCATGGCGGCGCACAACGACACGTGGAGCCGCTACCAGCTGGCAGCGGACACCGAAGGCCTGAGGGCCAGTCTGCGCGCCTACCGGCTCCTCGTGAAGAACCTCGGCGGCGACCGGTACGACGAGGCCCTCTCTGGCCTCTCGTACACGCCAGAGCAGCTGTTCTTCCTCAACCGGGGACTGCTGTTCTGCGCCAACCTCAACCTGCGGCTGTTGCGGGAGAACGGACGGGAGGACATGCTCGCCGCGCACGAGTACCGCTGCAACGTGCCGCTGATCAACTTGCCGGACTTCTCGAAGGCGTTCCACTGCAAGCCGGGAGACCTCATGTACGCGAGAAGGAAGTGTGCCATATGGTAGGAGAAATAAAAGAGGGCGTCTTCACTGAGCTTGAACCTTTCACCCCCGGTTCCGCACCGCGGCGCCACTTAGTCAGCTATTCTGTCAGACATTTCACATCAACTCTCCCCCCCCCCCCCCCTCCTCCAAGAAAGGGTACCGTGCAATGGTAACGAATCGATCCTTTCGGGTTGGGGCAAAACGTGACAAGATTGTGAGAAGGATCCCGCACGGAAGCCGGCACGTGTATCGCTACCATGCATGGCCGTTCTAAAACGCGAGCCCACCCGCGTATTCTACTAGCCTTTGTAATCGGTGTATATAATTGAATCAGTACTTTCGCTCACGCCTATTAACTTCTGGCGGATCAAGAGGAGGGCGGGGGTGAGGAAGGAGGCCTGTTGGATGGATGCTATGAGCGTCCCCTTTGAAACGGGGTGGTGCGTTGCGCCACCAAGCTCTTGTTATTATTTTGCCTATTGTCCTACATTTATTTTTGAGAAAACACACAAATACAAAGAATTCCAAGCATCAAACTTTTTGAACCGTTACTGGGAACTCTGTTTCTGTACGTCTCCGTTGTTTGGGATCTCCCTACTGTTCTGCCACCAAACCTCCAACCGTCTCTTACTAATCTCTATAGCGGACATGTTTACTTTCCCCCTGCTATCCCTGAACCCAAGAGCTTCAAGGAGGTCAGAGGAGCCTAGACTGTCAGCTGAATAGATTTCTTCACATTCCAATAAAACATGTTCCATCGTTTCACTAGCTTTACCGCAGCAAGCACATGCGTCTTCATCCTTGGTGTACGTCGCTTTATAACTACGCGTTCTAAGCCATCCTAATCTCGCTTCGAAAAGTAAGGAGCTTCCCTTTGAGTTATCATAAATCGTTTCTTTCCTGATTTCGTTTTTTGCTTTGGGGTAGTTAATCATAGCAGCAGTAGCGCACGCAGGATCTCTGCCAAGGGGGGCGGGGGGGTTGACAGTTTGCCTTAGTTTGCCAATACCATCTAAACAGCACTAATTTCAATGTCTTCACGGGAGTATGTCACAAAAATGCGCTTTTTGCGCAAGTTTGCGAGTGTGCAGACGATTGCGCGTCTTACGTACATCTGACAGCATGCGAACTGGCACCTCGGATCGAAAAGCAAACCGTTCCGAACTGTTATAATATCGCCCCCCAAAACTGCACCCACGGGGTGCTTTTCTGGAAATTGCAAAATTCCGCCATATTGTCAAATTCGGTAATGGCGGTAATTTGAGCCAATCAGAGAAGCCGTAGCAGCCCTCTGGGCCAATCAGAGCTGATCAGATTGCAAATTTGACAATATGACGGAATTCTACAATGTCTAGAATAGCACTCCAGGGCCGTTTGGACTAAAATCCCTCCATATGCGTTTTCGCCGACCAGGCGGCGGCGGCGGCGGCACAGACAGCCGGAGCGGCATCCCTCCGGCCCAATCGTTACTTCGGGTACACAGACAGCGGAAAGTGCGTTAAGTATCTTAGTTGCAGTACTCACGGCGCAAGGAAAGCAAAGGGATTAAAAAAAAAAAGGGGGGGGGGGGTTAACTCGGCCTCAAGGAGGGGGGTTAGCACCCCCCCCCCCTCCCCCCCTTCGGCGCACCACTGCATAGCAGGTTTCTTTTCCATTGCCGCCATCCATGACATTGTCTCAGCTTCTCTCACTTTGCGTTCGACGTTCTTTGTTGCCGTGTTGCTGACCGCACCGGTCGCATGCTTACTGGTAAGCTTCCTAGTTCTTTTCCTCCACTGTGAGTCAATGTTTTGCCTGTACAAATACCTGAACACCCCATCTTGCATGCCATCTACTTTCTTCCATATTCCTCAGTCGTTCCTCAAAATCAATTTTACTCTGAGCCTCTCTTACTTCAAAACTTGTCCCGCCCATATCGCCCTGCACAGCTTCATTAGAAGTCTTCCCCTGAGCGCCCAATGCGAGGCGTCCCACTGATATTTGGTTGCCATCGAGTCCTGATTGTACCCTGACTTCAAGCAAACAACGGCATTTCCAAATGTAAGCTCTGGAACCATTACACCTTTCCACATACCCCGGAGCACCTCGTACCTGTTGTATCCCCATAGCGCTCTGTGCTTCATTATGGCCGCATTTCGCTTCCCTTTTGCTATTATTGTTTTTTCCTGCGTCTTCAGATATCTATCGCCTTGGTTTATGCATACGCCAAGGTACTTGTGTTCTTTTACCCGAGGCCCTGCATATGCCACTCCCCCTACAACTCGACTATATTTACTTAGCGACAGGACTGCGACAGCTGCTCGACCGTCCAGTACCCGCCATGCTGAAAGAACGCATAGCGAAGAAAGCTTCATCGCATCGGTTAAATCCTGTTAAAAAATTATGGCAGAATCGATCTCACGATGACAGTCGAAATGCGATTAGCAATGGATCAATGAAAGGGGGGGAAAAGGAAAAATTGTCATCCACCTGAATTGCAGCACAAAGCTATACATGTGAAAACCATACGGGTTTCTCAAAGAAAGCCTCGCAGTTGAAGAAAACTTCGCCCTGGTCCATTGAAGCAATTGTAGCAGCACTACACAGGTCGCTCCGCTGCAGTTCGCCGAGCTCAGTCACGTGGAACTCCAAATTGCAGAAGAGAAGCCGACAGTACGTGTTTCGTGCTCCACGCCAAATTGCACTCCAAATTGGTGCCGTGCACGTCATGAATGTACGTCATTCTTGTCATGACACCGTTATCATTACACGCATGTCATTTTTGCCATGGCATGAATATTTATCCTATATATCCAGTTAAAGGAAGTTGCGAATTCGGATACACGCAAACCACCCTGTTTCCACGACCCCATCAGACTGTCAACGTAAAGAATGATTGCCTCGCCGGCACCAACCAACGCCGCCTAGAACACCTTTCCAGGTGGCGCTGCGCCGGTACGTCGCGCGAGATCACCTTTCTTTTTTTTTTTCTTTTTTTTTTTTTTGCCATTCACATCGGCAATAAGCACCGTATCGGCAAATTCCTCCATAATCTCAAATCCTGTATTGGCGGCATTTTGAGCCAATAAGAGAGGTCGTACCAGCCCTCTGGGCCAATCAGAGCTGACAAGATGGCAAACTTGACAAAAGATATTTTAAAAAATGTTGCGTGAGCGTTGCTTGCTTGAGCCGCGCACCATCAGAATTGGAGGGCGCTTAAGCTTCGGCTTTAAGAGTGGAACACGATAGTATTCAAAGATCCCTGGCTACTTATCAGGCTTCTTTCTCGTATAGTATACTTTAACTGCTCTAACCCACACGGACAAAGACGAGGCAGACAAGACGTGCGCAGATTTTTTTTTTTTTTTTTTTCTGCCTCGTCTTTGTCCGTGTGAGTTAGCGCAGGTAAAGTATACTATGCATGTCAACCAACTATAGCCCGACTCGTATATTCAAATTAGAATCCCAAGCTGTCATGTCTGTAGGTTGTAGTTAAGTCTTACTTTACGATTTTTCTGACGGATTCTAGTTTGCGAAATTCAATTTTTGTTCACTAACCCCTTGCGCTACGCGGCGGGCCTGTGTGTGTTTGTGTGTGTGGGTGTGGGGAGGGGGTTCGGGATGAATTTCTCCGCCACGGATGCCCGGACGCCGATGCTTACGCCGACACCGACGCCGGATTTTCTGCGACACGGGGCCATTAACGATGTCGCGTTAAAAAAGAGTGAGCGGGGAAGCAGAGGGGTTAAGAGGTGAAATCATGGACTGAATTCGTAGGTGTCCAGGGGTGCGATCTTAACACGGGAGTGCTATTCTGATGTCGAATTCCGCCGTATTGTCAAATTTTGTAACGGCGGAATTTTAAGCTAATCAGAGACGCTGTAGCTGCCCAGTAGCGACCCTCGAGCCAATGAGAGTTGACGCGATGGCGAATTTGACAGCATGCGAACTGGCACCTCGGATCGAAAAGCAAACCGTTCCGAACTGTTATAATATCGCCCCCCAAAACTGCACCCACGGGGTGCTTTTCTGGAAATTGCAAAATTCCGCCATATTGTCAAATTCGGTAATGGCGGTAATTTGAGCCAATCAGAGAAGCCGTAGCAGCCCTCTGGGCCAATCAGAGCTGATCAGATTGCAAATTCGACAATATGACGGAATTCTACAATGTCTAGAATAGCACTCCAGGGCCGTTTGGACTAAAATCCCTCCATATGCGTTTTCGCCGACCAGGCGGCGGCGGCGGCGCGTGGCGGCGGCACAGACAGCCGGAGCGGCATCCCTCCGGCCCAATCGTTACTTCGGGTACACAGACAGCGGAAAGTGCGTTAAGTATCCTAAGAATGCTAATCACGGTAAAAGACTGTTTCCAATAAAATAGATTGCTTGGTAACAACTTTATTGAGGTCCTGCAGAGCTTTTGCCGACGGGGCCTTAGTACCGTAGCCTTAGGTCGCCCACGTGGGGACGTCGAGGTGTTGTCTCGCCGCCGCCTCGCGGGCCTGCTGGACGGCCCAGAGTTGATCGCCGAGGCTGGGATCACCGGTATATTATATGCTTTAGAATTCTAGCATTGTCAAGTGGAGTTTTCCGAATTACCGAAACCGAAAGCAAATTTGAAAGAGGCTGCGCAGGAAATGACTAGAGATATAGCCATTAAAATCCAAACCAATCCAATTTGAGTCTGTATTTGGCGTCACGCATTCTTCTTTGGCGCTGTTCGTTTGAATCTACAGAATGGAATCATATGCTCCTGTTATGAAAATAAGGCGGTGATAGGCGCTGATATGGTCGAATGTATCCAACGAGCGGCAGTGTACGCTCGCATGACTTGCGCCAACCACCCGTGACAACAGTTTTGGACTACGTTCGATGGGAAATGGTCGTATCAACGGACAGCTCAGCCAAGCTTGGGGACTCCATACAGGCAAGCTATTTTTCAGAAACTATTTACAAAACAAAATATTCTTTTGCATCGCTTACAACAGCAAGACGTTTTGTGGTAATCCTAATCTATGCCCGAAAGCCTGGAACACAGGCGGATTATGTGGTCCGCGCTAATTGCTTCAGCACCCACGCGTGCCTTGTCTCCCAACACCGTCGTGTATGTTGACGTAAAGTGTCGTCGGTTTGTATCAATGCCCCCGCTATCCATTAGCGACCATTGATGACATACTTACATGCACCCATTTTGTAGCTCATGTTTTCTAATGTAAGAAACGGCGCTGTTTCACGATCGGCGTTTGGTGCATCCGGTTTGCTGACACAGCGTCATATGAAGCGCCCAGTGTCTCCGCGGCTGATACCGCACTTTTCACTGTTTCTAAAGAGGACAAAACGGTGTCGATGTAACTGCAGATATACTTTAAATGTGTTTCCAGGCAGCAGTCTGTCAATCACCTGGCCACACCAATTTTAAGTGTACACATTTGTTCACTTTCATGTTTCCGTTCTCTGCAGGATTACGAAGTGTTCAACTTCCTCGGGAAGGGCGGATTCGCTGAGGTGTACCGCGCCAGGTCGAGACTAAACGGACTCGAAGTAGCGATAAAAATGGTGAGTTTAAGTGACGGTCCCGGCTGCCATTATCTTTGTAAATGATAATCATTAATCGCCGTCATTTTTTTTTAAGCGAGCCACTGAACACCAGTACACCCGGATAATCTTGTGATCACAGTCTGCACAGGAACTTCTCAATGACCTTTAGTGCTTTTTGATTATCAACAGCAGCACAATTTACAACCACTGCAGAACAAAGGCATCTTCCTGATATATCCGAATACCCATGCCTTGTGCCAATTGAACTCATAATCTACCTGTAACTTTCTAACCCTGGTAACCATACTGTTATGATAATAGCCCACTGGTCACCTGTTGTATGAAAAACATGACTTGCCCAAATTTACATCTTCCCCTTGATGTCAATTAGAACATCATCTAATCCAGACTGCTGCATATCTGTATTATGGTACACCTGTGATATTCCACTCCATTGCTTGTTACGTTGTCCTTAACTTACTTTCAGGTTTCTTCATTATCCTTTCAAGCATTGGCTCCATATTTTGGTATTGATAGAATACAGTGATTATTTAATTTTCTTGCTATTTGCTTTTGAATATTTGCGCCTGTGTAATTTGTACCTCCCTTCTCTAGTGACAGAGCTTATTGGTCGTAGAATGCAGAAATAAAATAAGTAGGGGTTTGTCAATAGTAGTTCTTGAGACTGAATCGAATATGAAGTGAATAGTGCTAGAATCTAATCAAGTATTTTTCATATTGTTTGCAAATGATCTACAGCCTTCTCACCATTAACATCAAAAGATTTTCACATCCTGGTGTTCACAACATTTGAAAGTTTCTATCATTACACTTTATAAAGCATACTTTATTAAAAGCACGAAGTGAGCATTGAGCATTAGGAACAATTAATCCATTCCCCTCCACCCGTTCGGCGTTCTGCCACGCCTGGTGTTCTGCAGCAAATTTTCCTGCTTTGTGGAGCGTGTTCTGCATTATAAGAAAATTGCTTTAAAATATGCTATAGAGGTCACATTTACAAAATGTTTGATTTATTTTGTTCGTAAAAGGCTTCTATGTCAGATGCAGTAAAAAACTAAAAAGTGAGCATAAAAAACGGTTGAAACATGCAGGAGCGCAAAGTGCACTTTTTAGTTTCTTGCACTCAGAACGCCTCTTGGACTTTTGAACTTGGCCCTCAAAAACTAAGCATAGCATCGAATGGTTATGCTCCATAGTTTTCTATGGTATGTGCTGACAAAGATGAGCCCATCCGGAAGCCTGTAAGCTTTTTTCAAGCCTGGTAGGTACTCTGTTGAAACAGCTACAACAACAGAGCAGTGTCTGGTGAGCAGGAAGCTTTCCACTGTTTTACGAACTACTTCTCCTGAAAGTGTAGACAAATATGTCCATCTAGTGTGTGAAACCCAAAACAACGAAAAAATTGCCTGCAATGTGCTGCCATCCATGAAAAATAGCTAGAAACAGCTGTTCTTTGAGCAGCCGGCAAATCGCCGGGGACTTTGGCCTTGACCATCGCGGTCGGCGAATCGCCAGCTGTAGAAGCGAATGGGTTAACTAAGCAGTTTGTTAATGTGTTCAAGCATTATCATATAAAGTTTAGAAAGGCAGCCTTGATGGCCAGTGTGTACCTTCGCAACCAACCAAGAAATGCGTTCCATCTGCGGCAACGGCAGAGTGAAAAAAAGTGCTTTTTCTCTAGTTTGAGTTGTTGCAGCAGTTGGTGCCACTATTGCATAAAGTATGTTGCAATGAAACATATTCATATTTAATCTGATAAGAGGACTCGGGTGCTGCTTCTATATATAGTACCAGACAATGCTCATTGCAGAATGGCATGTTTAAACAACATTTTATTGCGAGTGATTGTCCTTAGCCGGAAAAGTCTGGCTGTCTTAGTGACACAGCTTGCTGTCCGCTGTTATGTCCACTGTGAATGAAATTAATTTCATCACATTTTTGCTTCAATTTCATGCTTCATTGTGTACAGTCAACATTATGAAGTATCTGAAAATTATTTTTTAAATATTTGAACATTCAGATAGTGACTATTTGATTTTGGGACCGAATCAAGCAGTGACTATTCTATTCGATGACTGAATCGAATAGGACAATATTCGATGCATTACTTCAAATATTTGCACCCCCCTAAACATAAGTAACCAAATATCCTGTTCTTCTTTTGCAAGGTGGATAAAGGTGTTCTCAGGCGCACTGGTGTCAGCAGCACCAGAGTTCAGCAAGAAGTTGCCATCCATTCCAGGCTGAAACACCCATCTGTTGTCGAGGTGAGATGTAAAGACATCACACACTGCACTGTGTGTAAGCGCTTAGCTCGTTCTTGTACATGTTTGTTTCAATGAAAGAAAACTGCTTATTATTATTTTTTAATGGTGAAATAAACTAATACTACACTGAGGTTGTCAAACATGTAGCCGCCATGCTAGGACAGTACCTTGAACTCTCCATGCAACTCTCTTGCTGGCAGGCCCCCACCCCCAGGAAAAAAAATCAGAGCTTGAATAAATTAAGTAAACCCACTTGCACTGTAATAGTGTTGAGGGAATATTTATTATGAAGTGAAAAAAGAAGCGAACATTGTGCAAGAGGAAGTTTACATTTCTTTGTCACTGATTTGCGGCAAGCAGCTAGTAGGTCTCATGGGTCCTCGACTGTGTGTAGAGTTTGGCAGAACACAGAATGTTCACGGAATGGTATGGCACCATATTTACTTGTGAAAGACCCACACATTGGCCGTGAAATTTTGGCAGGGTATGGGTTTATAGTTACATTCTGGTACTGCATATTAAGTCATGACTGCTACACAGAACATGCAACCACTGATCACTCAATGGGAAACCTTTTACTTATGATTCTGTATTGCCATCCCTGAACCCAAGCTTACATTTGAATCAAGCTTACTATAGCATTTGCATGTGGTGAAGCGAATTTTCCTTAATGAAACTCCAGACTTCTGAGCCAAAGTGAGGGCTTGGAAGCTTCGCACGAATAAATATTGTACTTACTATGGCACAGTGACAGAAAGTGTCAGATAGCAGTGGCACCAAGGCAACGTATAAGCTGTAATAGCCTTGTGATTTTGTTCCAGCTGTACAATTACTTCGAGGACCGCCAGTACGTGTATCTTGTGGTGGAGTACTGCCCAGGTGGAGAGCTGCAGAGCTACCTGAAGTCACGCAAAGGCCCTCTCAGCGAACCCGAGGCCTGTCACGTGTTGGCCCAGGTGGTCTCGGGCCTCCTCTACCTTCACTCTCACAACATCCTTCACCGAGATTTGAGCCTCTCCAACCTCCTTCTCACTCAGAACCTCGATGTGGTAAGGCTGAGAGAAACATCCACCTAACTACATTATGACAAAACTAGGACAAAATATTAAGAACATTGTAGAGGGACATGAACTCTGGCATATTGTTTGCAGTAGTCTTCAGATATTCATTAAAGAATTGCAGCGCACTTCATTGACTAATTAAGGTCAAGTTTGCACATTTTTAGGCATTCTGTTTAGGGCATGAATTGTAATTGAAGATTTTGTATAGTGTGTTCAGAAACACTCATTGCATTCGTTTTTATGAAGTTGCCTTTTATGCTGTCTCTTTTATAGGCTTTGAAGAAAGCTCACGAAGCACACAAATAAATATGGCATCACTATGCATTTGTGTGCTATGTAGTGTTATTCAAGCATGTTCTCAAATTATGAAGCTTGATTCTAGTTACGTGAAAAACACCGCACAGAAAAACATGGAGCAGCCAATTTGTCAGGTCCCAGTACTCAGTACTGCAAAAGTATGTTTGCAGTTGAAAAGATATAAGAGTACTTATGATATGTCATCATAATTGTACTTGCAAACATGAGCACTGTAATATTCTCATTGCCCTCTTGGTTCAGCACTTTGTCGGTTATGCTTTCGAGAGCTGTAATAGCTCTCTTTAAGCTTGTGGGGGTTCACATTCTTGGCTACTTTCTCGGAAAGCAGCATAATAAATTTAACACTGACAAGATGGCGCAAGAAGGGAACAGGACAAGAAGGTCAATGTTCCAGATGTGCTGTGACCTGAATTTCTACAGGGCGGGCTTTCGGCATCAGGGAAAACTAGAAATTTTCAGGGAATTTGCCAGCTCTGAAAAATACAGTGGAAAAAAAAAAGCAGGTAATTTTAACCCCCCTTGCTTTGAATCAGGGAAATTGGTACTACCTTCGGTGGTATCATGAAGCTAGTGGCGTGCCATAAGGGAAGTACCCCAAACAATCTACAAATAATGGTGTCTTTTGCTGGTTTCGTGCGTGCAAGCCTGGCCGGGTCGTTGGAATATCATGAAACACATGATTCAGTCAAATCTGGTACTGCTTACCTGATTTACAGCTTACTGGTAGTACCTGTTGATAATTATGGGCTGGCGTAGTAACTTGGCAAGCTATAAACCGTTTTTTCCTTGCCACCTGAACCTCCAGTGTCATAGGCTGCTAGGGAATTTTCATAGAAACAGCCATAGAAAACCTGGGTGAATCAGGAAACTTTAATATGCCAACGTAGTAGACAGTTGTCTCATTCTTCCTACTTTAGAAGGATATTTAACACTTACCGCAGCTCAGTTACTACTCAAATTTTAAATATTGGAATATTTTTTTTCCTTAAAGTTTTTTTTTTTGGGGGGGGGGGGGGGGGGCAGCCGAAGCCAGAGGGTTCCTGGACTAAGGAACCTTCCCACCTCAGGATGATACCGGGCCTCGCTCGGGACACTGTTTCAAGAATAAACGTTTCTCTCTCTCTTTGGGGGGGGGGGGGGGGGGGCAGTCTTTTAATGAAACACTGATGAAAGGGAGGGGGGTGGGGGAATGGAGCAACTCACAATCGCATAAGTGAGCGGCTGCACAGATGTGGACTGGCTTCACTGCCTGTATATAAATAGTACGTCCTAATTAACAGGGCAAACAACAATGCCAAGTGTTTTATTGGACAATGTGAACCAAATGGCAACCTTGTTGCAGAACTTGAGTGGTAACTAAGCAGCTGTAATCACTAGAGCTCTAAAAATTTGCTAAGAATAAAAATGTAGGTCACTGTATGGCTAGAGGTTTGAAGGTAGAGGAGCATTCAGGCTGAATTGTCATTCATGTTTTAATGATAGTGAGGACGGAACCTCATCACAACAATGCTATAGGTGGATAGGTGCTCTAGAAGAGCATTCTGCGGACAGGTCAGTGCAGGTAATCTGAGGTTTTTCTGTGCTTGTGGCTGCCTGGTTTCTTATTATGTTTGCAATAATGACACAGTGACAGAGTAATACCCCTGTCAAGCGGACAAGTTAAGTGCACTTATGGAGAGTGTCACTCAGTTTAAGTGCACTTTGCCAAATCTAAACGGCGCAAGCGGAGTGTCACTCGCAGAAGAGTGCACTCCGGTCGGAGTGCGTTCACGAAACGCACTTTGCTGGTCGAGTGCGTAGCCTCGCCGCCAGCGGTTTGAATGGTACAGAATGCAATGCATAAAAATGGACACAGAAGTTTGTTTTAGTTGTTGAACAGCTAAACACAAAATAATTTGTGCTTAGCGAGAAGCGAAACAGCACAATAATGAACAAAATTATCGTATACGCAGCTTAGTCGCACGCCGCCATGTTGTTCTGGATTGGCTAGGTATTCGTCTTGGCCGGCATTGACTTTGCAACACCTCATAGTAAAATAAATGACGTTTTTGTTGAGAAAAAATAGATTAAGTTTGTTTTTATTTATAACACCACGTAAAACAATCACTTTTTAGAAGTTTTTTTTTCTTTTTTATCTACATATTCAAAAAACGCGCTCGTGTCTGTCGCCATGTTTCTTTACGGCGAGTGCACTCCGTTTTCCCGTTTAGCACCGCGTAGCCTAAAGTGTCACTCAAGGTCCCGAAGTGCACTCCCCGTAAGTGCACTTAACTTGCCCGCTTGACAGGGGTATAACTTTCACACTAGTGCATATCATCACTTGCTGCTCATAGTGCACCTGTGCTGAAGCTACTAGATTAACTTGCGAATCCAACGTGTTTTGCAAGAACTTACTATATTAGTTGTGTATTAACAAGAACTTTTGGTCCTCCCACTTCTATCTTTCCCAGAAAATCGGTGACTTTGGGCTGGCTACACAGTTGAAGAATCCTTGGGAACGTCACACTACTCTCTGTGGCACACCGAACTTCATGTCACCGTAAGTGACAGACCACAAAGCTTATTGTGCTACTACCACTGTAGGGTACTGAACCTTTCTCTTTGTCTCTTCCATTTTTCCTGTGTTTGCTATAAGTTAAATCTTAACACAACAAATTTCTCGGTGTAAAAAAAAAAGTACCATATATATAAAATTTGGTTGGCCACACTTTATTTCATTCAGTGTTCCACTGCTATAACGAAACTGATAATGCAGAGCTGATGTGGCAATGACTATCCCAAACCAAATTTTTGCCTTCACACAGCTTAATACATGCGAACTACCAGTAATACGGTATTTCAATACATTTGCAAGAGTGATTAATTATTGCGATCTTCTGGATGTTTGGATCAAGAAGTGCAAAAAAAAGTCTCATCATGTGCTCGCACCCTTGCCAAGACCTCGAGCAAAGGCTAGGCCTTTTGTGGCACGAAACTGTCTCTAAACAAAAAATGGATGAGGCTCTGTGCTGCCTATCAGTGGAAGCAGTCGCCAGCATTGATTATAGTTAATTTTATAGTGAATGAAGCACATAAAATTTTGCTATGAATGTAACTTTGTTATCATCCGCCTGTGTCATGTCCACTGCAGGGAAAGGCCTCTCACGGCCAATACACCTGTCTTGCAACAACCGACTCCATCTGATGTCTGTAAATTTTTTACTAATCATCTCACCGCCTGATTCTCTGCCATCCTCGACTGTGTTTCCATTCCCTTGGCATCTATTCTGTTACACTAGTAGATGACCAGTTATCTGCTCTGCAAGATTAACATTGCAAGCCCGACTCCGTTTCTTCCTATTAATCTCAACTAGAATATCAACTACACTCGCTTGCTCTCTAATCCATACTGCCCTCTTCTTGCCTATTAACATTGCATATTTTGTTCCATTGCTTGTTCATTGTGTAGTCGTCCTTAGATTCTCAAATTTCCTTAGAAACCTGTTAGCACTGGTCGAATGGACTGCTTAAAACGTACTTATTTTTTAAAGATAACAGTAAGCTGCCATTCATGGCTTAGTAGTATTAGTATAGCAGTATTCAGACCCTTAGTAAAGCCCTTGCATAGGCTTTTTGTCTGCGCCCTTAGACATCCATGTGATGCCCAATTGAATTTTTATTTAATTTGGTGAAAATAAGCCTTGTTTTTAATGGAATGGGTGCCAGGCAACCTTTATACAGCTGACTTCCGTTAATTCAACCCTGACCAGAGTGACAAAATTGATCGATCTACCCTGCGGGTCAAATTAACAAGATGCAGCAAAATGCCAGAACACATCGCTGGTGCATTTGGCAGTATTTGCCCAATTCTAACATGCCCCGAATCAAACGCGCACTCACTTTCTATGTGTACAAAGTAGAAAACTAGTGTAGAAATATCATTAAGTCTCCTAAACAAAGTAGAAATCTAACGCGAACCCGATTTTCAAGCAAGGAAAATGGGCAAGGGTCTAATATGTGTTGCACAATGGCGGCCAGTTTTTTTTTTTTTAATGTCAGCTTCGCCGCAGTACAGCTGTGCTATGTGGTAAAACATATGAATGCTATGAACGCCACGTACACGCCCCCCCCCCCCCCCCCCCCCCCCCCCCCCCCCAAAAAAAAAAAAAAAAGGAGAGGGAAAGTGTGCATTAGAATCTGGTAAGTACCGCAATCAGACATTATGAGCTACCATTTATTGCTTGAAAATCTTCCTAGGGCAGGCCGAAAATAACATTTTTGATGGGAGATGACGTGTGTTCAATGCATTCACTGTTCCTTAAGCTCTGCCGAGACAGACGCTGTGAGTAAAGGGCTCGCTATTGGGTCTCCATAGGGGTCAGGCATGCTGACTGGTCAAGTTAGAATTGCCCGGCGAAGGCCAATTTTAGGGTTGAAATAACAAAAGTTCCAGGCAATAAACATGCATGGGCACTGACCAGGACCTTCGGCTGGGATCTCAAATTAACCGGAGTCGATTAACGGAAATGTACTGTATTTTACTTTCTTTAAAAATGAGAAAATATTAGGTATTCAATATTCGAAGGTAATTTTTCTTTACTATTGTGTACAATTTCATTTAAAAACTTCGCTATTCAAACACCTCTTGTTCAAATGAATTGACGTTTAGCTACATCTTGGCCATGTCAATGCACAAGGAGCTTGTATGCGTTCCTCCTCTCTGGCTTTTACCGACATTCTCTGCACCTGCGTGCAGTGAGGTGGCTGCCCAGAGTCCGCATGGCCTGGAGGCAGATGTGTGGAGCCTGGGCGTGATGCTGCACACGTTCCTGCTGGGTCGAGCCCCTCCCCACAACTGGGCGGCCTGTTCCCTTGAGCTGCCCAGCGCCTTGTCCCCAGCAGCAAGGCACCTGCTCTGCCAGCTCCTGCAGAGGAACCCTCAGCGCAGGATACCCCTGCGATGTACGTGATGCATGACTGCTGAGTCAGGAAGGACACGAAGTACCGTCTTTTGCTCTTTTTTCCCGCAAGGCCTTTGTGGTAATTTGACTGCCGCTAAGGTTGGTCGGTAGAAATAGTACAATCCTGTCACGGGGGGGGGGGGACACTGTCCCACAGTGAGTGGAAGAAAGGGGAACAGGAGCCAAGGTACAGTAGTACAGTCAAAACTCGTTAAAATGAAGCCACCTCCAACACGAAAATGCTTTCATTATATCTGATCTTCTTTATAAGCACCTATTTGTTACATGCTTGAGATTGAAGTTTTGACTCCATTCATGATACAGGTAGATGCTTATAGAGGAGTTGTGTAGCTTGTAAGCATTTTTAACAAGTCATTGGTATTGAATAACCTATTCTGGTTCATCTGAACAAAAAGCACCCAGACTGCACCTGTACTAGCAATTGCCATAGGGAAGGCAGGGAAGCTTGCTGGAAAAGAGGCTTGGGCCAATTTGGCTTGGTCTCTGCAACTGCCTTATTACTGCACTTTTGTCCCACGATTTTGGCACATTTGGGAAGCTTTTGTTGGCCATAGTGTCACGAATTCCGGTATACTGGAGAGGGACGAGGGTGAGAGCAACAACATTGGACAAGCTTTTATATACAATTACTCGTTAACACATAGTTGGGGGAATGTGGATCAGGTACGCGCTAAGCAGTGTACTTATTAAATGACAATGGCAGATGAGCAGCTGTAGACTTTCTGCCTAAAAAAACATGTTAATTCTCACTCAGACACACATGCAGACAAGTTTTCTTTGCGAGCAGGCAGCAAAAATATGTGATTTTCACTTGCCGCCGTGGCGGCCTTGCAATGACGATGGCATCCTCAATCTCAGCAAGTCCACGTGCCAGTTTCTTCATCAGGCCCCACTTCTCTGCGAACGCCCTCATGACAATCAACGCATTAGCCATGTTGGATACGGAAGAGCCATCATCCACGTCGTCATCCATGACGACGTGGAAGCTCTATAAGCTATGGAAGCAGGAAACACATCATGGCTACCATGTTTTGACGTCACTATCGCTGGCAACTGCAGTCCGGGAAAGATCTGTGCACCGCAATTTCGCTATCTATGGTCTGTGCACACGACGTTTCGCCAATTCCACGCTTGTACGTGCCGAAAAATGAAGTAAATACTAGTACGCACTAACCGTATGGCATGCGTTAAGCGATTACAGCTTAGGCGGTCAGCCAGTACATTAGGTTCAATTCATCGAGACTATATTTAAACCGGAATTACTTATTAAGCGGTTACATATTAATGAGATTTTACTGTAGTAAGCAATAATAAGAAATAATAAGCAATAACAGAAAGCTACAAATTCTAAGCTACACATGAAAGCCAGCCTAAATGCACAAAACAGTTCACAACAGCTAACATATATACAGGATGAAAAACATTCTCTAACCATCACACGCTATCTTAATGACGGCCACCTGTAGTCGACATAGCACAGGACATCATTCCTAGCCAAATTGGCCCAAGCCCCATTTCCAGCATGCTTCCCTGCCTTCCCTATGCCAATTGCTAGTAAAGATGCAGTTTGAGTGCTTTTTGTTCAGGTGAACCACAATAGTTCCAGCCCACAAAAATGCATAGGCACTGACTGGGACCTTTGGCTGGGATCGCAAATTAACTGGTGTCGATTAGCGGAAATCTACTGTATTTTACTTCGTTTATAAATCACGAAATATTCAATTCAATATTCGAAGGTCATTTTTCTTTAATATTTGTGTACATTTTGATTCGCTAACTTCGCTATTTGAACAGCTGCCTACTGGTAGATGGTAGGCTTCATGGTATGCGCCTCCACAGTGGACAACGAAATTGCAGGTGACGAATCAGGTCATCGGACTCCGTTGCTGCTGATGACCGCACTGCCACATTACCGAAGCTGCAGGTCAGCAGTTGTACCTCATGCCCGTAGAAATTCGCCCTCAGCACAGGCCACAACTCCTTCTTTCAGATGTCCCCAGAGCACAATTGAGGAACCGAGTCTTCACCCTTCCAGAGTCATGTCGGCTCTCTCTCGTGCCAGCTCAGCAGCCTCTTCTTTTTCATTCTCATTTTCTTGCCTCTATTCCAGCACCTCGTATAACTCTTTTTTTCTTCCATTTTCTTGCGCTTTTCCTTGTGTGATGCATAACATCTTTTTTCCCTTTTCTGGCTTTATTCTTAGTGCCACACATCACTTCTTTTTCTTTCTTCCTAATAACCGATACTCATTATACATAGGTATTGGAACAATGTCTTTTTTTTTTCTTTTGCAGCTATAGATGTATTATATATCCTGAAAAGCCACATAGATTAAAGGCCAACTGCAATAAAATTTGACTTTGGCTAAACTGGTAATAAATGAGTAGTATATACTATACTAAAGCAATTTTAGCAAACCTGCAAGACTGGTAATTGTCTAATTTTCTTATTAGCAGCCATGTAATAGCACCTAAGCAGATGATGCGTGCACCCGGTGGTCAGCGGAAGTCCTAGCACGTCACAACCAAGGAGTCGCGAGGTCCAAGTTATGCGTCACTTCTACCAAATGGTTAACAGCAGCGTTTTTCTTATATTTGTATAGTTTCAGTAACAAACAAGCTTTTCGCAACAAATCCACTTATTGTTCAAAGGTAAAATTTTGCTCTGGGGCTGTTCTGTATCTACATTATCTGAATTTAAGTTTTTTATGTGGTCCAAAATTTTGTTGCAGTTGACCTGAGAGATGTTTTTCTCCCGTGTTTACATTTTCATGCTGCTAGCTTGGGTTTACATTTGTTGTTGCTCTCGGTGTAAAGAGCACTATCATATGATGGTGTATGTTTAAGTTCTTTTTTTAATACACCCAGTGTTATAATGTTCATCTTCCTTTTTTCTTCCCCTTCTAGCCATTCCAGAGCAGGCGTTCATGCTACAACCTGGCCAGCCTCTGCGGCCGCTTTCCTTCCAAAGTGGAGCCACCCAAGAAGCCACTGAACACAGCAGGCCTTCGGCCAGCCCGTCTTTGGGCACGGAACATGCGAGTGAGAATTGCTCTCTCTACTGTTATGGTCACGTATATCCCCTGTGGCTTTATTTCACTACTGCTTTGTGATGCGTAAAAACAAACCCTCAATTTATTGTCTCTATAAAGTAGCATGACATTGACTAAATTCTTCTCAATGGCAATACAGTATTTTTTTAAAGTCCAAATTCCGTTAATTTTAAGTGTTCCATCTTGTGCAATTACCTGCAGAAGCTTTGCAGTACTGGGCATCTGATGCATCCAACATTTCCGGTGAAGACTTCAAGAAAAGTTTCTGGGCTCTGAGAAGGCCCTGTTAGAGAGTGCATTTTTTAATAGAGACCCTAAATTTTATGTTATAGATGACTGAAACTTTTTCTTTTCATGCAGTGGATTGTCCTAGTGGTAGATATACAGGGTGCTTCGGTGAACACTTCCAAAAATTTTTAAAGGTTGCCTGTGGCAGATAGCACAATTCTAGTTCATGAGCTGGTCTACTCAAAGAGGGCAGACATTACTTGCACAAAAAATTGAAATGCATAATTGACTAATAAAAAAAAAATTCACTAATTAAGTTTTAACCAATGCCATTATGGCCTATATTGCAATTTACAAATTCTAGCCATGGAGTTCACAAAGCGGATCCACTTGAAACGATTTCTACGGATGACACCAGTTTCGAGATATTAATTCCCGAGTTTTGCAGAGAAATGCATTGGTGTTCCAGTTACTTCCTTAACAAATTGTTGTTTTATGCATTGAAGCCTAAAGTAACTGGAACACCAATGCATTTCTCCGTAAACTTCAGGAAATAATATCTCGAAACGGTGTCATTCTGAGAATTCGTTCCAAGGGATCGCCTTGCGAACTCCACGGCTAGAATTTGTAAATTGTAATATGGGTTATAAGGTAATTAGTTAAAAACTTAATTAGATATTTTTTGTTAGTTAGGTGATTATACTTTTCAATTTTTTGTGCAAGTAATGTCCGCCTCTTTGAGTAGACCAGCTTATGAACTAGAATTGTGCTATCTGCCACAGGCAACCTCTAAAATTTTTTTAAGTGTTCGCTGAAACACCCGGGACTATATGTCCAGTAAATATACCTACCTTCCATGCTTTGTTTACATTTTTCTTGTGTATGCTAGGTACAGTCTGTTTCATCTCGACACTGTCTCGAGATCTCACACTGACACTTGCTTTCTTTCCATGATTCAGAGAAGTGTACTTTGCCTGAAGGTTTTGTCTTCAATTGCAAGTGGTACAGGAAACATTTTTCCAGGTCGGCGAGTTTAGAAGGTTCTGGCATCCCGTGCAGTCAGTGCACTTCTTTAAAGGAGTATCTTTGTATTCTGCAGTTTTGACCCTTTGTACTGTACCACCATAACCGGCGAAAGAACCTTTTTTCACTAATGACATCCAGGCAATAGGCGAGGTGTCACTGAACTTATCCTTTTAATGTACTCCTAGTGTACTTCCACCGGTGAGCCGAGTCTGAACGTCACCAACTTACTGCACCAGTTGCTCTGCTCTTCGTTCCAATCCTCTGGCTTTTTCCTTCAGCGCCATCTAGCAACACCCCAAATAATGTCCTCCATTGTGACCCTTAACTGCACCAGCTGAAGTGTACTTGAATGGCTAAGCCTGTAGCGGTTTGGTGCATTAACAGCTATTCACCATAAACTGACGAGATGCCATCAACCATGTTGCAGCTGAGCATCCTGGAGGATGGTGAAGTGTGCATAGAGTTCCTGAGGGCAGACCAGATGACAGTGAGCCGTGTTCTGCGCGTGTCGGGTGATGGAAGTCGAGTGGTGCTGTATCGACCAGCCATGAGCCGTGCCCCAGCAGATGGGCCACCACCTCCAATTCCAGCCAACTGCCAACCACTGCCCTGGGATGCCCTGCCACGTCCCTACTGGCCCAAGTATGCCTGCGCGGCTCGCTTCGTTGACCTGGTTCGCCAGAAGACGCCCAAGATCATCTTCTATGCCGACACTGCGCTGTGCATTCTCTTGGGCAGCGGCGACTTTGAGGCCAGTTTTTACTCGGGTAGGTGGAAGCTTCACGAATCATGGGACGAGATTGTACTGCACAAGAGTTCTAAACTGGGCAGTATAGTTGTTTACATTTAACATGGCAAACAGCACTGACAACTCAACAAGTGGTACGGACAGGGCAGATGCACTGATTTTTCCAGATTCCTATTACGCAGATGATGCAAGACATCATTAGCTAGCGTCTTGCATTGTCTAAGTAAAGCCATCTCCTGACTTCCCCTTCCCTCTTTTTTAAGGGCATGATAATCAAATGACATATGATATAGAGTAATATCTTTTTCAATCAAACATACAGCACCTTCAACAGCCCTGAACACTGTTCCACACATTCAGGTAAAAGGTGACCACGAAGGTCACAACATGCGGATAGTAAAACTGCTGTATAATTCCAGCACGCCTTTTACTGTCTGTCATAAAGCATTAATATTAGGTGTGGGTGGATATTGAAAGTTTCGAATATGAATCAAATATACACATTAACTAGTGTATTAGTATTTGTATTCGAAAAGGAATTACTATTCAGTATTCTTGAATACTTGAAACTAAGCAAATATTTCTCAACTTACTGTTAAAGTCTTGTTACTGTTCTCTGTCTGCTAAACAAAGTATTGCAAATTATCAGAAGTGAAACGACTAGTTTTTGAAGCAGTGCAAGTACCAAATGGGCAATGCAAGCTTTGTTTTCGGCTTTGAGGCAGAAGCCTACATGGCCGCCGTGATTCTTGCATGTCGTCTGTGATTTAGTCTTTTTGGAAGTCTAGCCATGTAGATGATTTATTTTTTATGCTACAACCAGTGATGTTTTAGTTGCAACACGGCCGTTTTCATATGTATTCGGCACAATACGCTCGGCAGCTTTCTTTTTTCCCTGACAGCTTGTTTTTTCTTTTTTTGGCAACCATTTATTTAACCTTTTGGACAGCTTGTTTGTGACAAGGCTCTAAATTTGATTAGAGGCTATTTATGCAGCTTTTCTAATGACGATTAGTGATCTTGTGTATAAAACTGTTCCTTTATCCCTGTTAGTTGTCCTTTTTCGACGAGTCACTACAGGCATGGTACCTAATGAAACCGAAATAAATATATCCTGCTGTAAATTTATGGTGTCTGCGTTTGTCTATTCGATGTTTGATACTTACTACAATGAAACCTGACTATTTGAAATCTCCAAATTCGAATTGAAGGACAATTCAAACTGCTCTCTTGGTCCTAGCAAAGTCCTATGTATTTGAATAGAGAAAAGCTCCAACGAATTCAAACTACAAAAATGGCGGAACGGTTATTTCGAACAAAGTTCCTCGCTTCCATTGAGAACTTTTCAGACAAACCCATGCCAAAAGCGAAGGTTCGATACGTCACCAGCTACCACAATGTCGCATGCCATAAAAATGATGAGGAAATATGTGCCGAGAGCAGAGACCAGACCGTAGCAAGCAAGAGACGCGCACCCTCCTTTTCTATCTGGAGAAAAAGGCTCTCCTTAGTTCAAACTCCGTTTTATTCGAATAAATTTCTGGTTCTACTGCACTCATATTCGAAAAAGTTGAAATTCGCCCTCTTCTAAATAATATGCAATAACAAAGTTGTGCCTTCAAATGCTCAAAGCCTGCTAAGCTAAGAAGTTTATTGCTGCATTCTTTGTAGGTTCAAAGGTGGTCCGCAGTAGTGAGCAAATAAAGCTGACCGATGCATCGGGTCATGAAGAACAGCTGGCCCAGCCCATAGATACCAGCCTGCTTACACCTGCCCAAGCCCACCTATGGAAGCTCACTTGTGAGGCAAGTACTTTGATCCTGACCTTACCTACTGTTGGCATTGGGTTTCCAGCCTGTCAAGAGTTTTTGGTATAACAGTAAAATTCTGATTAACGACATGATTGCTGGTCAAACTTGTCTTCAGCATATTTGAAGGGCAACTCTGCAGGTTTTTCAGGATTCGCGTATGTCGGAAAAACTTGTACTGTCTGTTCAGCTCTGTGTCCTGGTGATGTAGGCTAAGTTATGTAGCCATGCAAAATTTTTTATTTACACAAATTTCTGTACACTGCCATGCACACATATTGTGGTCTCAGTTGTTTCGCTTGACTTATATGGGTGACATGGGGGCAGTGCGTTTCTACATGGTACACTGGTCAATGTACAGTCTGCCTTTGCACGGGCCATGTATGTGCTTTAGCCATGTGCACCCATGGTCGGGCTAGAGCAAGCAACACACGCTCACCCTTGCATGCTTTCCGTCGCACCCACAGCATAGGGCGCGAGGAGCTTGATAGGATCTTAGCACACTTCGACTTCATATGGACTGCGACAGTCTTGCTGCTACGTTGCTTACCCTGCTCCACATCGGCGGCTGCTCTCTGTCACGCAACGCGCAATTTGAGTAATGCATTCAGCCAGCAGCCGCATGAAATTCAACCATTTGACTAACTGCATTCGTGGCAGTTTTCATTTATTGCCCTGGTATTTGCTCGCGGCGGCAGTGAAATTTTGTTGTAGTGAAATCCCGTATACACACACTTCGTTATATTGAGGTTTAAAATACACAGTATTCTATGGACAAGCAGTTGTCAAAAGTTATACTTCGTTATATCAAGAATTTCGTTATATTGAGGTTTAGCCAACTAATTTAGCCAGAATGACTGAGATTTGAGCAAATTAGTAGGGATTCATGGTTACTGAAAGGCAGGCATGCCAACACAGACACAAGTACAGCATTGCATGAATTGGAAGGAGTATGAATGTGCATTGACCGGCAGAACGCGATCTAACCTTTCGTAACACTTTTGCGATTGCAAGTGCACTCCTTAATTTGCAGAAAGTATAGTTCTGTTCAGAAATAAGAATGAAGAAGTGTGCCTTATGGTCGAGGTACTAAAATTAAAATAAAATTCTGGGATTTTACAGACCCAAACCACAATATGATTCAAGGCATGCCGTAATAAGACTCCGGAATAATTTTGACCACCGGAGTTTTCTTAACGTGCACGAGTGCTTTTGCATTTTGCCCCCATCAAAATGCAGCTGCCGCGGCCGAACTGGCAACCTTGAGCTCGGCAGTACTACACCATAGCCACTAAGCCAATGCAGCAGGTATGGCAGAGGCAAGGCATGTCATTAATAGTGGTAGCACGTGCAAAAGCCAGCCCTCAATTATCTCGCACAAAGGAAATTGTCATGCCTAAACAGTTGTCTGTAGCAAGTGCCCGCACGTGTCCATGACTGGCTGGTTGGCGCTGCCTTCCCTTGAGCAGATAAGGTATGCGTCTTTCTTCTTTTCCACCACTGAGCGACACTTCGGTTGAAATGCCGTTTATGTTGTCCTGTTTGTGTCTGTGTTTGCATGTGCCTGGCCTTTCAGTAACATGTTTTCAGCTGAGTGGAATTTCGTCGCAGTTAGCCTGTGATGCTGTTTGGAAGTTTTGCATGACGGAAGCAAAGGTGGATTTTGGTGAGCAGCGCTTGGGAATTTTCATACTACTGGACCACGCTGTCCACTAGTTAGAAATATTTAAAGTTAGTGCTCTTACAATACTTTGTTTAATCCTTGGCAGGTGAGACTGGAAACTCAAAACAACTTGTTGGGCAAGTGGTCGTTGCGCAGATAATAACGAACACAGACGGAGAACACTGCTGTCCTGTCTGTGTTCTTTTCATTCATCTTAATATTCTTGAGCTACGATGACTTCCCCAAAGCTGTGGAAGCTACACATATAGTGCAATCATAAAAGTAGCTCTTCATACCTTACGCTATTGCAGCTACGATGTATGGAGTTTATTACATCAAATTACATAATTTTTTCATACCTTGTTTCTTTCCAATAATTGTGCGACTGTATTTCTTGATCACGAATGCAAGCACTGTGTTATGGAAGCTGCACAAGTAGTAAGCTCGGTCATCCGAATTCATCACTCTCTACATGGCTTACATGGCTCTACAGTGGCTTGGACCTGCGAGTCCCAATTATGCATCCCAACATTGTCAGTGTAACAACTATTCACATATTTAATCCTTTCTTGCTTCAATATGTGATGAACTATTTTTAAGGTCATGAATGCAGGCACGGCAAACTTCCACAGTGTTGCCTACTATCTATAAAATGGGGCAAGTTATGTGGCTGTATGGATAGTAAGGGAGCCAACAATGAGCATGTTTGTTTTCTTTAGTTCAACCTGTGCAGCTTGTTTGCCTGCTGTACAGCTAAAATCCTGACAGTACGATGTCACTTGCATGTCAATTGTTGGTCATCACAATGTTTCAGTATCACCGGCGCTGTTTGGCTTTAGAATCGGCCCTGGAAGCCACTGATGAAGGCTGGAACATATACCCTGCAGTATTTGGCCGGTAAGACAGCTCTCATTTTCTTACTTCATGCTGTGATTTTGCATGGCAAATGGAGAGTGCTAATATGATCAGCAAAAAAAAAAAAAAGACCAGAGCGTGGATTTGGACACCAGCTATTGCGGGAGACAGAAACATGCTATGGTTGCCATAATTCGGACTCCACCTATTAGCTTTCACTTTTTGCCCATGGGTAAATTTATCCACAGGTAAAATGCTTAGTGCCCGACGAAGTGGCCCCTACTAGACTTCAAATATGAGTTAACTTGTTTCAAGGCATCTCTCTCTCTCTCTTTTTTTTAGGCGACCCCATGGCAATCAAGCTAGCAGCAAGTCTCTGGGATCTTGCTGCTTTTCCAAGGACTATGGCAGTGCATTGTCTCCAATGGGAAACCTAGGCAGCTGCTTCACAAGAGGAACATGCACGTCAACGCCCACAGTACCCCACCAACAGTCTCTCCCACGCACGAATCGCTTTTTGTAAATAAACCACAGCCTGCCATTTTATTGGCTTTAAAGGGGGGTAAGGTGGGGGATGAAAACAATAAAAAGAAATGCTACATCACACTTGGCAACTCCCTGCTACAAAGCAGAGGTTCCTTGGACGGAAAGACACAGGCATTATTTGCCACTCCATACATTGCAACAGAATCACACCTCTTTCATAACCTGCCTAGTGTGGAATGGCCTCAAGACGCACTAAATGTATATAAACAAGAAATAAAAGGGGCAAGATCATCCACCGAGTCTTGTTTATTATTGCCCTGATGTGTTGGGCATGCCTGGTGCCAGCACCCAATGTCAGATCATATATTCAATGCTAGCTGGCATCTGACTGGCACAGACTGGTGGTGGGTGATGTGTTGCACCTCGCAGTCTGGCGCAGCCACAAGCGAGATGGCACATATTTTTGCCAACTGTGCACAATACGTGGCAAATGGGTTGATTGCAGTGAGGCAGTGGAATATACGAGTACCAGCTTGACACTATATGTGTGCAACCATGGAGGAAGGAAGACTAGGATGGATTGTCAAGTGATGAAATTAGAAGCCAAAAAAAAAAAAAAGGTTGGCCCATGTCACAGTAGGTTTTAGCGACTCTCACTGTTTCACTCGGCGTGCGCTTTTCTGAAAAGACAGTGTGGCTGCCGCACTAGCAGCACCAAAGAAGATAACTGTACACGTTGCAAAATATGACTGAACTTGCACAAGTATAGCGGGAGAAAATGTGCGCAAAGCACCCCAGGAAGTATGTATTGATAAAAACCTACCAGGAACCAAACATACTGGGCCGAATTCACCGAGTAAAGTTGGGACTCAAAAGTCACATGTTGGGCTTGCTTAACGATGTATGTCATGGCTTCACGGAGAAGTTGGCTAGTGAAGGCAGGCAGTGTGACGTCCTTCTCCCCCTCCTAGTTTATTTCCTTCCTCAGTGTGCACAACACAGTGTGTATTTATAGAGAGTAAAACTCGTGATGCTTGCAGCACTGCTTACTTGAATTTGGGCGCCAGCACCAAGCACACCAAGCAAGTCGGAGCGTGAATGAGCCTTGCTTAAGCAGTAGCCACAAGAAATCACCGACACAACGTACGATGGCTAGCATCTGCACATTCATACATAAAAGCACCGCTAGACTTCGCCGCATAAAACCTTCAGCTGTACACTAAACCACGATGGGATAATAGAACAATCCACCATTGTATCACTACACACCTGCGCTTTGTCTTTTGAGCTTGTATCTTCATCACATCAAAGTGACTGAAAACATTCTTTGTCACGCTTCACTGAGGTCTCCAAGGTGGCACTGGTGTTGCCACCACAACAATGTGGGACTATTTCAGAGTACACTGGTTCACACGTCTTTCTTTGCACTGTATCCAATATGAGTATAACCACTTTACAATAAGCTAGCTGCAAGTACCCAATATGAGTATAACCACTTTAAAATAAGCTAGCTGCAAGTACTACTCGCATGAGTTGGAAACAGTTACTCAAGGTGTCTTAGCACACAAAACTGATGGGCAATCTCGTCTCTTAGAAGCACGCGCTCTAAATTCGAACAGGAGATCATGCAGTAGCAATGATTTTATCACCGTCTTGGAACAGTGCATCATATGAATGCAAACTTTCTCTGTCATGTTAAAGCACCATTACTGTCATGCACTAGTTGCCACTTGGTTAATATACACTGTAGACCTTGATTTCCTAGTGCAAAAGCAAAACCAGCCATCAGAGATACTTGAAGGTAATACTCTGTTGCACAATTTTTGCTGCAACTGCAAAGCGTAAAAGGAACTCTTTTGTGTATGCTATTACAGGGGTGGGACTGCCCAAAGTCATTTTGGAGAAAGTAAAATTTCATTTTGAAGCAATTTGAAGCAGATAAAATTTCATTCTGGAGCAATTTGGAGCAGATATAATTTCATTTTGAAGCAGTTTGCAGCAGGCCAATCTGAATTTTGATGGAATAATGGAATATGGCAGCGCACTTGGAAACCACGATGAAACAGAAGAAACCAACACGAAGCACATAGCAGAAGTGTGCTTTGTAGGTATAGCATACTAGAATATGGAAGAGTGGGGTGGTGGCGGCACGGCGCATGCTTTCCTGCAAAGCCGAAAGCATCGTTGGCACTAAGATCGAACTACATATTCCCCGTTCTCAAATTATGTGGTCCAATCGACGTGGTAACATCATTTCTAGCTCACCATATGTCACCGCAAACCCAGAGAGCCGCAATCAACCCTGGGCTGGTATAACGTAAAACTATTCCGATTTGTTTTTATTGCGATAGCAATTATATAGACACTCCAGGCTCATTTCTGCCATCGCCATGATGTTCCATATAAAGCATACGTTGATGCGCACCGTATGCTGCATGTGCGAGTGAAAGCATGTGAGGATGAGCCGACAATGGCGGCTTCATCTTGCGCGCGCAAGGGAGGAAAGCGGGGAGGAAGCGCGCCGTCTTCCGTCGAACGCAAGGCGGGAAAGGAGAGTTCTACTCTGGCGCAGCCGCGCGGGCCGTATCTTGAAAGCGATCTGCGATGGGGACAGAGTAACAATGCCGATAGCTTCGTGTGCGCTGTTTTCACCGCTTAGCTTGCATTGAAGCGAGATGCAACTGCTGCACTTCCTCACTCCAGTGTTTTGACAGCGAGTTTCCGCGGTCATCAAGTGAGATCTGTTCATGTTTGCATGTGCATGTGTGACATCATGCTTGTTAATTTAGTTAGTAAGCGAATGTTTGCAAGTTTATATGGCCAATAAAACTACTATCCTTACTTCGTATAGCTATTACAGTCGATTCCAAATCCGCCATTAGCCCTTCATGATAGGTCAAAATGGCTCAGGCCTCGCCCATGTGGGCATAACAACAGATTGGAAATGTTTAACGTTATGCCTGCTCTGGGGACAGAGACGCCCGCCCGCTGAAACCGCTGCAGTGTGCGCCTCCCTAACCTCTAGTTCATATGCAGTGCCCTCAGCCTATCTTTCGTTGTTTTGCGCCTCAGCTAGGCCCCGCCGTTCGGCCCACTCAACCGTATTACATACCTCTAAATACAGCCGCCCTGGTCATTCCAACAGCAGTGACAACAGGCAAGACTGGCCACGCTCATGCCGGCCTCTTTTTCGGAGAACGAGTCCGCTCACTGTTCATAGCCACTGCCAGAGCACACATGCCAAAGTCGTTCTGGCAAAGTGTGGTGCAATTTCGGTCAATTTTCTGTGTTTGCCGCAGTTTGGCGCACAAATGGCGCATTTGGTGCAGGAGTCCCAGCCCTGCTATTAGCTTATTCACTGACTGTACAGATGTGTTGAAATTGATAAACACACACCAGTAATATGAGGATAGCTCCAATGGAGCAGTCTTTTAAGCACAGCTGAAATCACATGAGCGCTTTTTAACTGCTTCAATATTGAATATATCTCAATGAAATAGGTGTACAATAAATCTGGATCACAGGATGAAACAACAGTACAAGTTCTTTGAAATGGGCATTTACAAAAATGTTGCCCATGTTGACAATAAGGGAGCTAGAGATTACAAAAACAAATGTGAAACACCAAACCACGCCACTCTTCAATAACACCAGAAAAAAACATTTTTTGCACAAACGCAATCTGTAAATGCGAGCCACCATTATGAATTACACGCTCGGGAACATACAAAAGAAATGCCATAATAATGTAGCCTTGGTATGAAGATTCAACCAAGTATTTGCTGTCGAGGTTTTCACACGTACGCCACTGGAATTGTGTATGCAAACTGTTCAGGCAACACACCTTCTCTGAGCAAGTCATTCTGAATCGGACAAAATGATAGCAAAGTACTGTGAAATCAGCCTGGTGAGTTACATGCGGACAATTTATCTGCTTGTGCCATCACTAAACATAAATACAAGTGACGGGAATTCCAACCAGGCTGGTTTCAATGATTATCAAATTTTCTCTGCAGCCTACACAAGTGGTGCACATGGCAGCCTTACTTTAGACATGTCAAGTATAACAGCTTTGTTGTTATATCATTGCTGAGTCGAGTAAACCTTTTCAGCATACTAACTTTGTCTTTACACTGTAACTTGACAATATCAGAACTTCAACTGTTCATTCTTTAATGTTATCCATTGCCCTGGCTGAAATACTGCATCTGATACAAGCAGAAACTGAAACAAGAGCTGCAAAGATGCACTAGTGAAAGCATTTGTTAAAACCATTTGATAGAAACACACAAATCAACACTCATTTAAGTAAACAAGAGGAAAATCCTGCAATGTGGAAAAACAATAGCTTAACCCGAAAAAGATTTAAAAGGGCCACAAATATGCTCTCTGTCACGTTGATCAAGATTGATGGATATTCCCATGATGCTCCAGACAGCTATCCTGTAATGTTTGTGTGAAACACATGAAACTTCAAGTAAGAAAAAAAAAAAAAATGGGATGAAATAGTGCCTCATGAAAGCATAACTGGTGATGTATCTGATATCGATGTCCTAGACATGGTTTCCACTAAAGAGCATGAAGTAATGAACGATAAGGACAACAAGCTGCGCTCTACAGGACATCATTGAAATGCATCAACTCATCAAATTCATGAAAACTAGCTGCATTCTGATGTCATCTCGTGGCAAATAACAAACAACAAAGCCACCAGTCAGTTTCTCACCACTATGGGTGCTACTACAGCTGATCACACCTGCGTGTTCAAGCTATCGGATGCCAGCCATAAATAAAGTGATTACACCAAGTTCACTGCTCATATGCGTGGTTTGAGCCAGCACAGTAATACTGCTAATTTTCAGAAACTTGCCACCATGTTAGGAAACAGCGTGCTGAGGCACACTGCATCGTAGATATTGTAGGTTGTTTTTAACACCATTTTTAATGCATGCATTTATCAAACAATTCGAGAGGTCAATACCCTCTTGTTTTTAAGTCTATTTGCGTGCTTAAAGATAACACCGGAAAATTTGTCACTCGGTAAGCCTAGTGTCTGTACACAACCCAGTTGCCACTGAGGCCACTAGTAATGGCTACAAGTACTGGAAGCTTCTATGGCGATTGGTGGCACAGCGAAATACCTAGTGCGATAGGTCTATTCCCTCACATCAACATTTTCCTCCATGCTTTTCTGTGTGTGACATTAGCTGGTAGAACACTTACAGTGGAACCAACAGAAAGTTCTTTTCTCTCAGATGCTTTTTTACTTTGTCATCAAGAGGCAAGCAATGCAACACCGGGAAAAGGCAAAAGACGAAGGGGAGTGGATCACAGGTCAAAAGCAGTAAGGTTGACTGATATGACTGAATGGGTGATTGTTCCCTTTTTTTCATGAACCAAATTTACACTAGCAGCTATGATGAACACTGCACTGAAGAGCTCCACAGTTAATTCAGCCACATGGTTACTTTCATAGATGGAGTATTCGCAAGACATTTTCAAGCGTGCCATTTTTTTTTTTCATCAAATGAAATTCTGGCAAGTGTCAAAGCACCCTAAATAACTTACTATGATACTTGTTTCTACGAACCGGTCTTAGTTTCTGTACTCAGGATGCGGATGCCGTCTTGATGCTGCAATACATTAGCTAGCTCCGTTTTTGCAACTGCTTCTGCAACTGCTGTGCAAGCACAGCCAGAAGACACATATGCAACACTCTCATTTATGTTTTATGAGCATTGTTGTCATACCTAACCTTACAGTTACACCCCCAACATCAGCAAATTTTGCTCTGTCATGATGTCATAATAATGTTGGTGACACCAGGGTGGTATTTTGAGATGAACTTTAGTATAAAATTAAAATATAAGAGTTTCTAACCGTCACACTTGCCAACTGTCATCCTTTCATGTGCGAGAAGCACGTGGTAGAGTTTCCACAGCTTCGAACATATGTGTGTCAGTACTCCTTTAAAGTACACTAAAACCTTGGTACACGAGACATTTTTGCATTCCCCTTCCACTGGAGAGTGGCCACCGAGGCCAGAAATTATACCCGCAACCCCATGTCGAGTGATGGAATGTAACAGCCACTGAGCCACTATGACAGGTAAAGAAGACAGCAATGCAGGCGGATCACAGCAAGCAATCGCTCAGAAGCGGTCCTTAGATCCCAGTGTGGTCATCTCGGTGTCCTGCAAATCCTGAAGCAGCTGCAGGTCGAGCAGCTTCTGCTGGTCGCGCAGGTGCGCGTAGTTGGCTGCCAGGCACATGAGGTGCTGCACCAGGCCCAGTAGCACCAGCAGTGCAGCCGCAGCTCCGAGCCACAGGAGCAAGCCTGAGGGCTCCACCCAGTCTTTGCAGAACTCCTTGCGTTGCGCCCCACACAGCAGCAGCAGTGGCTCACCCGTGTGTCGCAGCGGCGTGGTCTCCTGGCTCACCATAAACTCTGCAAACGGTGAGTAAATTGATTTATTTATTCACGGGCTGATTGATCAATTGATCGGCTGATTAATATGGTGCGAGAAAATTGTGCACATTCGTGCTATAGAGTTTCTTACAATGTTATCCAAAGGGAAATCTATTCAAGCTTCCTAGGTGCTGTGCCAACACGAGAAAGCTGGAATATGCGTGTGTGTAAGGTTTGTTTTGAATGTGCCTTGGGTTGGCTAAAGACACAAGTCATTTCTGTATAAATAAAGCTTTCATAGAATGAAGTCATTAAAGCAGGTCTGTTTACCCATAACACATCTTCAGCATTGTTAATTTGTATTTAATATATCAAATGAAGCAAATAAAAACAGACAATTAAAATTGACACACACCGAGTACAGTTCTTTAACTTTAGCGGCCCACTGGTAACATTCACATTTGACATAATTGCACAACCTAACACAAGTTCTCATGGTCTAACAAAAAGCGTCTTTACGCAATAATAAACTGCATTTTACACGCTGCTGTAGCAAAGTATGAACCGCTGTGACAGAGGATCGAAACACTGTTCGCCAGACATGTCCCAGCTTTCCGAGAAGCCACCACTTGCTGGCATTCCAATGCACACAACACCACTACAGTGCCAATTTTACCTCTAGGTGATTACAATAATATCGGTGTTTCATGCACTGTGATATGCACACAGGTACTTCTCTAGTTTCAGTGCAGGTTCCGAGATGTTCAATGAAAGAGGGCAGGTGTGATGAAGGGTGTACAAAGGGCAGTGCAAATTTAAGGTCAAAGACAGCCCTGCCCATGTTACTACAAGTTGAATAGTGTCAAATGGGCACTACTCAACCTGTATGTGCTTAAGTAGGAGATAACGTGAAATCAGAATAGAAATGTGCCACAGTGGTGGCTCAGGTTGTGAATCTGAACAATAAATGTTGATGTTTAAACTATACCACTCTAAAACAGACATAAATTTAGGGATCGAATGGCAGTGTTTAAAGTTTCCTTCAACAACCACACAGTTATTGTCCCTCAAAATTAAATACAGCACTTAATTGTACACTCTATTCTCTGTTTCAATAAGTGCTGGCCCCTTTGATACCCTTGCACTTAACAAGTATCATCTCTCCCTAAAACAATTTTGCCACCAAGCACTTCTCATATGTTATATTGCACGGGGCACAAAACAAGGCTACAATGTACAATTCTTGCAAATCAACCTCACATTTCTTTCCATTCATTCTTGCACTGAGAGAGCTATCATGGTTTAGGCATTGTGAGGCTAAATGCCAGTAGGCAACTACGGTACGCACCAAACTGCCTTAGGTCCAGGCACTGCTGTTCCTGCCTGAGCTGGTTGCACAGGGCCCCGGCAAGAGAGCACAGGAGGGCTGAAACAGCCATGAACAGTGCCAGCACAATCCACGCCAGCAGCGCCAGGTACGACAGGGCCAGCAGCAGTGCACAGGACAGTCGGCCTCCCACCCGGGCCCGGTTTCCCAGGCGCTCGCGTGTAGGCCCTGTTGTCAGGCAGCCCACCAACAGCAGGCATAGCTCCAGCAGGCCCATCAGCGCCGCTGCCACCAGTGCAGCTGCACGCAGCTCGGAGGGTCTGTGGCGATGGTTAAGGCAGGTAAGTACACACCACTAACAACACAAAACTTGTCATATACAATGCCTTCACTCACTGCAAAAGCTCTTCTGGCATAGTGAGTGCAGCAGCAATCGTGGTGGCCACCATCGCTATCGAAGCGGGAGCCAAAAGAGAAGTTACCGTGATGTTCCACAGCTAGGCTCAAATGCCTGACAACTAGCAGCCCGCATAGTTACAGAGACCGTGAGTGGTAAACAGCACTGTCATCCACGCCTTGGCAGAGCTTTGCGAGAGAAGTGTGCAAGGCTCAGTGCAATCTAAAGGACAAAGGAAACATATCTGAGACAGAACCTATGCCTCTAGGATTGAAAGAATGGCCATTGTAAGTGAGCCAATTTCTCTAGCTTTGATTAAGCTTTCTGGATTACGGTTTGCTTGAGAAGTATGGAGGCATTGCAGCTAATCATTACATGGTGCAGGTGGACCCCGCAGATGAGGTCTAGAGCAGTGGAACATGGCGACAAGGTTTGCCTTCCCCTCAACACTGATGCATAACTTTACGCACACATGTGCAAATCAATGTAATGCGCCCACAGATAGGAAGCTAAATGCAGTGCACTTCATACCATTTTATGTACCACGTAATTCCACATACCACGTAATTTAATATCAAATTTTATCTTGAGCAGAAATAGGCACCAAGGCACAATGCCAGAGCACCAGACATGCACTAAACTGCTCTCACAAACTCACCCATAGGGAGAGCGGCGCTCAAAGACGACCTCCAACATGCGCAGTGTGGAGTCGACTGCACGCAGCACAGCACCAAGAAAGATGGCCACCCCGGCACAGCACATCACAGTGGCCACCAGGGTGGCAAAGGGCACCCGGGCAAGACAGCGCAGGCATGACCGTCGACAACCTGCACAGTAAATTTCGGGGTGTGCTACTGTTACTAATATATAATTATGCAAACACAAACACAAAATAAAGAAAAGCAACTAGAAAATGTCCCTTGAATTAAAGCTGCCTGCGTCAGGTAGAATGCACCTTTATGATCACACAAAATATGTGTGTGTAGAAAAGGTAAAAGCACAGCACAGCATGCAAGTAACAAGCTACAATGAAGACCAGTACAAAAGTCGAACAAAAGGTTAAAGGGGCCCTGAAACACTTTTTCAAGGCCACTATTTTTGCTCTAGACCTCTTATTAGCATGTCAAAAAACTAAGAGCAAAAGAAATCTTAACAACACACACAAAAGCAACTTATTGGACGCAAAAACTTCCAAGCAAAATGAGAGTTATCCTCAACTCTAATTTTCCCAGCTCTCCGATGCCGCATTTCACTCTCCAATGATGATGTCGAACCAAGGCACACAATAGCAGCAGGTCATTAATGTTATCCAGTGGAAGTCTGTGTGCCATGGCTGCCAATTGCCAAGCCTGCTCAGCTTGTTGATGATGTCACCATCGCCTGTGTGATCAGGTGGCATACGGTCCTACCTCGAAGGCCATAGAATCATTTCTATGGTTACAACTGCTTCCGTGAGGCAGACATTTGTGCACCATGTGCTTGGCATGTTGATGCATCATTTCTAGGGTTACACCTTGTGCTGTGTGATAGTTAAGCGATAATTAAAATTGCTGTAAAATGTAATACCATAGTTGTTTTGTAGTACTAGCAATATTGTGCAAATGTAAATTGCACATTACATTTTTAACCAATGATCATAGTGCTGCGCTATTTGCCATGTCCGTCGCACAAAGTGCACAAAATTGCCACTTCGTGTAAATGGTGTCGGTGCTGCCCAACAACTTTTTCCCTTTTAGCGTCGTGTTTTCTGGAGGTGACGCACCCTCAGCGTAGGTATTTTTTTTTTCTCAGAAATTACAAAACGAACACAGCGCTTAATTTCTGGTTGTACAGAAATGAAAAAAATAATAATAATAATAACACACATAATGGCAAATTTTCTCTTGATGTGGTCCTCACTTGCTATCTGACAAAAGGAATGATGTGGGACAGAAATGCGGAAACGTACCAGTTTGTCAGTGACGCTCAAAGGTTTAAGTGTAAATGTTTGACAGATCAGTCTGGTTGTGTCAACTGATAAAATAAAGGTAACCGCAATTAAATGAAAATTTTTTTCAATTAAATTCAGAATCCCCCCCGCTTAATTCAGAAAAAGAAAGAAATGTTTGCAGATCCAAACAGCATGAAACAAGACATACTTTTTTAGACCATCAATGGCACGAGCAGTTTTCGCCCTCTTTTTTTTTCCATGTGAACATTATGGACCACATGGACGTATATTTTGGGCTGTTCAGTTCTGCAGAAATCCACTAAGTGGAAGAAGCTTCATGAAAGGGAAAATTGTGACCCACCCAAAAGTAGCATGACGCTACAAAGAAAACTCATACCCATATGAAAAGCTTGTATGAGTTTTCTTTGTAGATTCACGCTGCTCTCAGGTGGATGACAAATTTTCACTTGCATGTAAGAAGCTTGTGTAGATATTTGATTGAATGAGTGCAGGCATTCACTGACAGCCCCCCCCCAAAGTAAATAAATGTGAAAATCATTTCATTGACACTAAGTATGATCGTACATACATCCCAAGTATGCTACTGAATGAAGCGATGAAAATTTTGGAAACGAGTGTAGGCTTACTTAGTACTATTTGCTCTCAGGACTAAAGTGTGCATATGCTAAGAGTACAAGCACGTACATCATTTTCAGACACTTTGAATAGTCCTTAATACTCAGAATCTGGATACTTGATGCTCTGACACAGAGCGTTCTTTTAAAATTCAAGTTTGTTCACTTAGTGCACCAGGACAAGGCTTTTGTTCCATCATTTTATAACCCTTCTAATGCAAGTGGCTTATGCGTCACACTGGGAACTTCATTTCAGTGCTTTTGTCCTCTCACTGTACTAGTATGCTATATACTGCTTGTTCCCTTGAGAAAAATTCAATGTATGCAGGCTATAAAAGCTTGAATTTTGCCTGAATAGGAAAGATTCCCTTGCATTTTCTGAATAAGTGAGAAAGAGAGAACAAGTTCTTTGTTTTATATATATATATATATGCCATTCAGAATTTCAGAATATGTAACATCTCTAAGCACATGGCAATACAGCTGTTTTGTTTTTACCAAGCCATGGCTGAAACATCATTTCAGCATCATTTTGTCACATTAAGCAAAGCCAATGGGCAAGAAGAGGGTTTTGGTTCCACTTCTTTTTATGTATAATGCAGCGTGTGCATAATCATCATACACCATGCTGGCAAAAATTTCTGCCTTAAATATGAAGATGCTGCTTCCCCCCCCCCCCCCCCCCCCATTAAGGCTTTTTCTCTTTTTCCAATCTAGCCAGCAAGCAGGCCAACAGAAGCGTCTGCCAGTGAACTCATAAACAGTGCATTGATGACTCAAGTGGCTATGCCTATTCTATCTGCGTGAAAAGGCATTGCAATGTGCTATATACAGTATGTGTACTACCTACAATGCTAACAACCTGCAATTACCGTGGTCAAATACTGTCATGCTCTTTCTGCTCGTTGCTTTCCAAAAAGCTTCGAAAGCATTTTCATACAAGCAGACAAGGACAAGACAGAGACGTGGACGCTACGATGCACCAACTTCAAAAAACCTGACTTACAAGAAACCTGCTGCCAGATTATTCTGCTGTAGCTGTACCAAATTTCATCAGCATTTCAGCATCAGAAATAATCCGGACACGATGAGTCAGAACACAACATTTTATTCTCTGGAAATTCACATACTTATGTACTATGTATTCATTCGCATCAATCCTTCTCGTCTTTTGTAAGTGAACACATAGTAGGGCTATTTTTTTACCTACACTGGCTACACGAGTGTAGCTAGGTAGGAAGTCGCCATTTTTTAAAAAACCAGTGTAAAAAAAGTGTAGCACCGCCCACCTACATGAAGGCATTTTTTATAGCTGAAGTGTAGCATGAAAACTAAACTTTCTGCAACTCAGTTTCAATGAGTGTAGGTATCAGACGACAGACAAACAGACTGGTGTAGCAAACGTGTGGCACCATTTTGTCTGCGACTGTCGGCGCTGTCGGTATACATGTATCGCAACAAAAGTGAAGGTTCGCTGCAGGGACGACAGGGAAGTTCTTGCATACCATTTGCCACAGAGGAACGTGAGCTAATCTTCCAAGAAGATGAAGTTATCTTACTCACGATGGTACGTATATGGACATGTAGGCTGTTTCAGACTCTGTGCTGTACGTATTAATAAAGTCTTTTCTTTCTCTCTCTCTCTCACATCCATAGAGAAGTTGTCTTTGTGTGCTGCGCATTCGCGATATATTTTGCTGCAGTTTGCCTAGATTTGTTGCTGGAAGGAAACTCTTACACTGGCCTTTAGTTTCAGGCAAGGGTATTACACTGCCAGTGGCTGCGAAGTCTGGCACTTTTCGTTTGCTAAAGCAGAAGACAGCGCACAGTCTGTTCAGACTGGTTACAGTCCAGTCGGCCAAGTGCAGTGCACAATGTCATGTTCTCTGTCCAACACAACACTCAAAGAGCCTGCATGAAGTGTAAATGTGGCCTTACTATATAAGAGGTTGAATGTCTAGAAAATAAGCTGCTGAAGTTAACACACTGTGGTGTCTACATCTCCATCCTGTCCATGCCTGCTTGTGCTAAAATGCTTTCCAAGCACATCTACCAACATGCCCAATACACAGCTGTGCCAAGGTAAGCTGCCGTTAGCTTTCAGTGCTGTTTCTTTTTGATAAGAGAAAGATGCTACTTAACTCTCTATTTTCAGTAATGCTTTTCAGTATTTCAGTAAGTTATGCCTGCAGCATGCATGACAGGCAATGCAGCTACTTTATACATGGCAAAGGAAACATTTAACATGTTATTAATGCTCTAGCCTTACAGTTGCACACGGATATATCGAATGTGAAGGGGATCACAAAAAAGTTCAATACATAAAATAAAAATTTTATACAGAAATTTTCAAGGGGATCTTGCAGCTGTTCCATATACACAATAATTCGTTATATGTAGGTTCAATATATCCGGGATCGACTAATTCCAAGTTTATACCTTCACAAGGCAGATATGGTAATTTCCAGTTTAGGTAGCGTTTTAATCTAAGTATAACATGTATTTTTATGCAACGTTTGTCTTCCGACATAATTAATGGAGGAATTAGCACGCCCTTTGTTTGCTTCATCACTTTATAAATGTGTAGCAGGTTCCTAAACCAAAATACGATATTGCATACGTGCTCTCATGAAGAAGAAAAGGAGGAAAAGAAGTGTCCAGAGGGGTTTTCAGCCTACCATGCTCGACACTTCACTCAAAATGCTTTTAAGAAGACAGACTCGCAACATCCTGGCCATGCGCGTGAGGTGTTCGAAACACAAAACCGGGAAAAAAATAGCAGCTATTTTCAAGAATTTTTTCACCAACGGGTTACAACTACCACATTTCCATGTTCTTGGAAAACTTGCTTTGCGCCTTTTTTTATTTCAAAAGACTGAATACGGCTGAAGAACATGAACAAAACCGAGGAAAACGTTTAGTTGCACGTCGGCCCGCTGTGAAATAACTCTTCCGAGTAAATGGAATCAACATGACACCACGCGCGCGAGATCGCCGGCCACTCGGTTTCATATTTGTAGCTGCTGTTGTACGAATCGTTTTAGCGGATGACGTAACGATGAGCTACAACCCGACGGCGAAACAAAGCGGCGTTCGGCCAACGCCAACTACTCAAAGCGCCATCAAATGCTGGCCGCCAATGACCCTCCGGTTAAAAGTTCAAACCCGTTATAAGCAGGCATGCGTCCTGTCAACAAACACTACAATCATACAAAACAATCAGCTACACTTAGATCGCTAACTGCCTTCAAAAATGTCTTAAATTTACACACTGGTAAACTTGAATCAAGCAGAAAGGGTCCCGTTTGGGAGCCGTACGCGTAGGCCTACGCAGTGTCAACAAAACGCTCACCGATCGCCGTGCACGAGCAACACTTCTTGTCCCTGGATATGCTCGAGTACGAGTAACTCTTTCTGCTGTACGTCATCGTTGATTCACGTTTCCGTCACGGTAAGGTAACACCCGGGCATACGAATAAACTTCAGAGCATGCAGCAACACCACCGCACGCGCTTAGTTTCACAGGCAACTTGGCACGACCTCCTCACCACTTCGTCCACACGCAAGCCCATGAGTCCACGCCCCACTGCGCGCCCCACAGGAGACCCCCTACCCCTCAGGTCGCAAGCACGCATGACGTAGCGGATGCGGGCGCGAAGCTGCACCACAACTGTTCAATCAGAGCATTTCGTCGCAGCTTCAAACTCGACATGCGTCGTGTAGGCAAGCGCGTAACCGCTTTCATTTAGCCGCAGCGACAAGGTTTCCGGAAAACACTGCGGTATGCATCAACTTACCCATTCTGAACCAACGCTGCTCCCAACTCACAGATACGGCTCTATAGCTGGACGGCGTCGACACAAGGCATCGCGCGTTATCTCTGATCACTAGACTTCAACAGTTTATTCCTTCTTATCAGTACAGCCTCGGCAACGCCAAGGGGGACAACCTATATGGCATCCGCGCTCAAGTCCACGGGCGCACGACCACGAAACAGCGAAACCTTGATTCCCTGGAACGCGGCCTGTATATCCGACGAGCAGGTTTGTATCCGTACGCCGTCATAGGAACTGTTTCATGTCATAAGGGCTTTGCAACAAGGTTCCGAAGTGATTCGGTAAGGCACAGATTGGACGGCTCGAAACACCTGTTTGGGACGTTGCACACACACACACACACCCCAGCCTGGCGTAAAGCAAACAAAACAATGCGGAAAAACAGACGACGGAAATGGGTCGCCTGCGCCCTACCGTCGCCAGAGGGACGTCGATCGCGTTCGTCTGCTACAGCAATATAATCGATAACACATCATTAATAAAATGTTTACCGCAAGGTCTTTTGTCTTTATTTTTGCAAACGTGTGCATTTTGCACCACAACTGGGATTTACGAGAATACGTGAAGTTACACGCAAGATTGACAACATATGCGGCTCAATATTCTCAATATTCCTGCTAGGACAACTACTGGTCGTGCTTCGCCGTTAAAATGTACACTGTGCAGTGTACAGGCAGAATTGGCAGGCACACCGCCGCTATTATATTTTGTCAATGTGCCTTGATACCAGGTCCTCACAGTGACACTGAATACATGAAACTGGACACAGCTGATAATACACTACTGAGCGCTAGCACTTAGACTCTGATTTCAGCAGTAACCTCTACTTAGCTAAAATGCGCCAGAAAAGTAATGCTCAGAGAACTTCTGGCTTATTGTGCACTAGATCTGCTCACAGTTAATTTGCCAAGTCCTGTAACACTGCCGTGTCAAGCCACAACTTTGGACTAATAGAACTGGTACGGTAGTGATTTTTCTTTTCCCGTGGTCACATTTAGTGACACTGAATTTAGCTACGGCACATGAGAGAGAGAAAGAAGATAGGTGCAGCTTGCCATTTCCTGTGAAAAAAGTGGTACCTAAACCATTCAATTCTCTTAAAAGCTACACCCCAAGCAGCATTCTTAATTTCTCCACAATTAATTTGTCTTGGTCTTTGTTTGCCACTTTTGGTCTTCCATGACTATCACTTTGACTACTACATATTTCACCCACATATTCACTCAAACCTACTATTTCACCCACATATTCACAACTGCCTTGCGTAACAGAGAAAAAGTGTCGTGATAGCCACAACATACATTTTGCATATGAAAATAATGCACAAGAATGATATTGCAGAGGCCATGTATTCATATGGCCAACAGATGTGCATAATGTAAATGCAAAATGTGTACTTTCAAACATCAAGACAATTAACATTCAATCACTGGTTGCAAATGGAAATTAATGCATGAAATCCATCTTACACAGTCCACAGCATGGGTCTATGCAACAGGTTAGAGATATAAAAACCACTTTTATTTCTCACAATCTAGCTTATCTATTACAAAATAAATATATTGCATGGCTCAACGTGCAATGTTGAATGTCAACTGATAAAATAGTGCAGGAAACCTCAGGTACACATCATGCTTGCAAAACAGTTGCCAGTTCTATCATTGCATTGCCATGAATTGGATCACAATGTTCTTGAGCCACAGCAAAGAAGCGAGCACAGCTTTTCAACGTCTCTTACAGTCTTCAGTCCACAGCGATTTTCAAGGGAACACTTCCCCCAATTAGGGAAACAGAACAATCCATCTGGAAACTAGTGTAAAAAGTACAAAACTGAGATGCTGAAATCAGCAATATTGAACATACTATACAAGCAATAATCATTCTGTTTACTGCGCTATTCTGTTACACAACAGACAAAATAAATGAAACTGACACACATGCGCAGTTTCTTCTAAACAGAACGATGTCATACTAACTAGCTCCAGTCGAAGCCTTATTGAAGCAGCAATCAAAGAAGTCTACAATTTTCTATACTTATAAGGTGTGCTTAAACTGCAAGCACACTATCATTATGAAGCGAGAAATCGTCACAATTAAATCCCCACATATTCACTTGAATATAACACGTCAAAGGAAATATATTCTGGAACAGTAAAAGAATGGCAATGTGATACACGGTGATGATGTGGATTATGTGGCATGTCATTTATTAAAATGATTGCGGGCCCAGATTTCCATCATACACACAAATAATATTATTAAAGACTAACAAAAATTATGCTACACTTCGAATCACTTACCATCATACACGTAAATAATATTATTAAAGACTAACAAAAATCATGCTACACTACGAATCACTATCATACACACGAATAATATTAGTATTAAAGACTACCAAAAATCATGCTACACTTCGAATCACTTAATTATCACAGCAATGCACATTTCATTAGGCCATTGGTCTGCGGCACTTCAACGTGGTGTTTCAACTGGTTCAGCAGCTAGACCGTAACAAGTCTTGTGTGACGAGCAGTAGTCCATTAGAGACTTCCAATTTGCATCCTGGAGAGAAAGAAAATATCACAAGAAGCCTTTACAATTAGGTACATAGCACTTAGGGATGCAAGCTGACATGATAACCACAATGCAGTAAAGCTACCTGGCATATGGACCCAGTGCAGATTACTCGTAACAATACAGTAAACCCTCGTCTTAAAGAAGTGCACGAGCACGGTGAACTCGTGAGGCACGTGTACAAGTAGGTGAAAAAATTTGATAAAGGTGGTATATAATTCAATAAAAAGCTGATGTGTCGTAAAAGCTGTGACAACTGACACCACAATTGTTTGGTAACTCTGCAGAAGCAACGAAAAAGGTAATCACATAGTCCCACCTCGGTGATGACCAGCATCACTTCATTACTCATGATGATGTAGGGCTTATAAAAGGCAATCGTGACATGCTGGAAAGCGCCCGTGCACATTACGTTAAGGGCGCCTGCGAGTAGTGCTCTGCAGAAAACCAGCCTAGCATTTCCATGTTTGTTTTCTCTACAGTCAAGAACTCTGCCAATTGGGTGTTGCACCAAATGCAACGTCATCCCCAATTTTGTGTTCCTGATATTCTCTACTGTCATTTCACAAAACGAGTGGGGGTCGTATTTGAATGTGCTCTTCACATATTGAAACTATGTTCTTTGCATTTTTTAAAGTCGCACACCCACAACATAATACCATGGCTGCCGGGGTGGGTTACTTCTCAAAAGCAGCAGCTAGGCACACACACATACCATACACTCTGGCAGTTTCACTACTTCTGCAGTAACTGCAACATACACAGTGTTTTTTTATATCATTAACAGAAGTTTTTTAAATCACCCGTGGCATGTAGCCCAATTCTATTTCTTAAGCAAGATTACTCTCAGAAGCAGACTCTCAGAAGCAGATAATAACACAAGAAATCAAATTGTTTGACTAATTAACAAAGTGTTGCTCATTAACTCTTAAACTACTAATTACATTACAGCACATATTATAATTTACTAATTGTAGCTGGTGACAATGAAAGCCATATCCACTTAGTACAAATTCCGAGGATGACGCCAGTTTCGAGTTATGCATTCCCAAAGTTTGCGACGAAATGCATTGGTGTTCCAGTAATTTTTTAGCTTCATGCATAAAAAGACGTTTTGCTAAAAAATAAATAGAACAACAGTGATATCTACCACATGTTTGACAGCCCCCATCTAAAAAAAAATGGTGCTAGTTCCAAATTTGTTCCAAGTGGATGTGAAATCACTGGCTTCAATTCGTATATTGCAATGTTTTCGCTAAAGTTAGAAAGCTGATTAGTGAAATTAAGTTAGTCAATTATGTATTTTGATTTCCAGAGTAAGCAATGTCTGCCTCTTCGAATAAACAAGCTCAATGAGTAAACTTGCGTTATAGTCAAACCTCGATATAACGAAATTCGCGATGTAACAAAGTATTTTTATTTTCTCATCTTAGTCCTATTGAATTAACGAAAGCTTTATATAACAAAATTCTCAATATAACCAAGTTTTTCGCTGCAATTACAACCGTTATATCGAGGTTTGACTGTATACGCTGCGATTTTTAAAAATTCTGTTAATGTTAAAAAAACGCACCCAGCATAATGTTACGTTACGGCACAAGAGCACGCTGCTCAATTTGGCTTTGAAAGGTGTACAGCACCTCTTTGCAGGGTCATCTTACCAGTGTGAGCACATCAGGGTTGCCCACAACCACAAGCATGGCACTGGCTCGACTGATGGCCACATTGAAGCGCCTGGCACAGAAGATGAAATCCAGGTTTTGGATGCTGCTGTTTGCCGACATTGCCTCACTCCCTCGAACCTGACGGGGGCAGAGAAAGAATTGTGAAGAAACCATCGACGATAATAGTCAATGTAAACAGATAGCCGAACGCTTCTAGAAAGCTAATTGCTTTAACAAAAGAATGATGCACTTGAACGTGTATATTTATTTCAGTGAGAATATTTAGGAAGCGTTGTTGTTTCATTACGCAATTCCATAAAGAGCCCAGTTATTAACCAGCACAACTGCAGTGGTAGTAGAGAGCGAGCGCTCCACCACAGCACCTAAACCTTCAGACGCTTCAAAGCTTTCACATGGCAACATGTGCATCTCATTTGGCGGCGAAAATGCTCCGGAACTCATTTGCGCGAGAGTGTGCGCCCTTTGCAGCGGTGCCTTTGTATTTATGGTAAAAGTCGAACCGCCAGCGATCGCCAACAAATGACCACAAAAATGGGTGAAAGAATTTAGCTAGTCCTTAAAATGCATATAGACACTACCTTAAAATACTGCCATAAACATTTTGTGTCCTGCTTTTCGTGCTTTTAAAGGTAGCCATCAGCTCGATAATTATAGAATGAAGCATTCGTTACTTGAGAGTGCCACAAATAATTACAGCACCTTTTATGCGACCAGCTCAAACCGCGCACCAAGTGCATCGCAGCTTCAGAAGTGAAAAAGGAGACTATAATCAACGACCGATTTTTAAGATGCCCAATTTTTCCGACATTCCTGATAATTCAAACGACTTCGTGGCATTGCCACGTGCCCCATAAAGCCAACGTATAAAGACGTCTGAAATTTTGGACGATGAAACCCTTCACAGTCCAATTTTTGTTTGTTCATACGCTTGTTTGTTTGTGTATATGTGTGTGCATGTGCGTGCGCGCTTGTAAGCCTGCTGCTTGCGGTGGAATAATACAGTTAAACCTGCTTACAACGAACCTCCATATAATGAATTCCTCGATATAACGAAGTTTTTCTATTCCCCGCCGTTACTCCATAGAAGCACATGTATTTGAGATTTATACGTAATGAAGTGGCAGCGGGAGACCCCCTTGAAATAACTAATTTTCTCCACCGACAACCTAGAGATTTCGCCCCAAATTTTGTCATTTTTGCGCGAGCAGCAACCGGAAGCACCTTCTCCACCGCGACGGAATGCGAAGCAGCGGCGGCGCGCATGGCACGCTCGAATTCACGGTGACTGTGAGGCGAGAGCGAGCGCACGTGTGCGTGCGTGTGCGAGGCGGGCCTGCATTCCTCGACCCGGCGATCTTGCCGCCGCAGGGTGACCTTTCCCCCTCCCTTCATTCAAATCTGATCCCGCCGCTTGCTGGAGCTGGCCTAGCCTGCCAAGCCGGCACTCTCCTTTTCCAGTAGATGTTGCCGAAGGAAAAAAATTATTATTATTTTTTTGAACGCACTGGCAGCGCCACTCATTGGTTACTGCGCAAGTCTCTGCGCTTCACTTCACTAATCTGACACTAGGTGACACTATACGATGCTACGACGCCATTGTGTCGCTCGCTTTTCGTTTTCGACGCCTCGCGCTTGTGCAAAACGACACGCATCACGCATCCAGTACCTGGTGGGACATTCCAAGGATGAGTGCTTCGTCTAAGAAACGCAAGATATTGACTCTTGAGGACAAAATGACCATCTTGGACTCCGTTTCTGGAGGCCAAAAAACGAAGGATGTAGCTGCCAAATGTAGCGATAGTTGAATTTCTGTATGAAAGCATCAGGTGCGCAGTACTGTAAAGGATTTTTTTACCCTCTCTTTTGGTCACGGAAAACGGGTGCGCATTAGAATCGAGTAAATACGGTAAGCGTTTCTTTTTCGAATTTTCGTGCCGAACCTGCATACAACTAAATCCTCTTTATAACGAAGTTTTTCGGGAATTTGTCGATTTCGTTATATCCAGGTTTAACTGTAGTTGGCTAGCATGTTGTGGGAATGCTCGACTCTCTTGTGCCCCCTTATGTTGTTTTCCCAACATGGCTCTCGCATCTCCTGTAATACGGCTTGCCTGCGTAGCTAAGCGCCACTGGCAGTCGCTGTAGTTGCAGAATAGTGCGAGAGATGCGACGAGTGTTGTGCTGCTAATGCCACCTAACAGCAGGATTACTCGGGTGCAAAAGTGGGTAACCTTTTCCTCTTTGGCTTGGGGTGGGCAGGGTGTGCGGTCATCTCGCATGCCTTGCGGAACCGTCCCGAAAAAGGCTTCAAAGCGGGGCACCGGGATAAACGAACTCGATCGCTCGAACGTGCCACCGTTCGCGTGACTGTACACGTGAACGATTAGGCACTGGTATCCAGCATAGGGGCGAGCATGTTCGCTCGATATCCAATCGCACTGAGTCGGGCTTCTTCAATTCATCAGTGCCCATCAGCATGATCTATTGATAGTAATTCTGGCTGGCTAGACTGGTGTATGAAAGGTGCAATAAATGTCCTTTTGATTATTTGCTCTACTGTGTTGTCGTTTCTTTGTCCTGAGAGTACGAATGAGACCCCACAGTGGTTATGACGGTATCTTTTACACCTTGGAAATGTTTCACTAAGGCAGCCAATCTGTTTATATCTGTGTTAAGCTGATAATAAAGCTATCTGTGCCTGTGGGCAACCGACCAGCATTGCAGGAGTGATGGTGACATTGTAGTGGAGCTGCACATGATGTGAAATGAGGCAGACTTCTTGCTCTATAAACATGAAAGTTATTTTTTTCTCCCTTAGGAATATGATGATTGTAAGCAATTTCCTACATATACAGTGCAGACTTCCTCCTTTGCTCCAGAGAATGTAAACCGAAGGGACCAAATGGCTCAAGGTTGCTGTGGCTTCTGTGCGAAATTCCCGATGACGTTTTCTCAAAATATTTCAAATTAGTGGCTCATCAAAAAGTTCATCCCAGTTTCTACTCATCTCGTTTAGTGGTGCACCAAAACAGTGCCTCCATTCTCCTCTTACAAATTGAGATACCTAGCTAACTTCCGTCAGAACAAGTTTCCAATACGGTCAGAAAAAAATTTCAATATCTGTTAACATTTGTCTACCGTATATCTACTTTGACTACTCTGTGCAACACCACATGCATACGCCTTTGTTGAAACCGATAAAGAGTGGCAGTGTCAAAAGCGGAGTTTTGCTAACCGTAGAGACAATGATAAGGCTGCGTTCCTGTCCCTGAAACTCCTCGGCCGAACCAAGCTTGCAGTGGGGCAGATCGAGGGAGTCCATGAGGCAACGCAGCTTCTGTGCCTGCTTGCGATATGGCGTGACCACGCCCACTTGCTCGGGCAGCAGGCCCCAAGGGCCAAACGCTCGTTGAAGGTAGCGTGTCACTTGCACCACTTCTGATGGGTTGAACCTGTTAAGGAATGCCACAGCGGTCCTGTCAGTCAATGCAGTGCAGATCAAAACAAGATTTGTGATACATGCTCCCAATTATTATAAGCTCTTGAAGTAGTACAGAATTCTGCTACAGTCGACTCTCGTTAATTCGACTTCAGTTAATAGACATTTCACTTAATCTGAACGTACTGGCAAGTCCCAGCGAGAAACCATACATTGGGCCATTGAAGGAAAACTCATTCAATTTGAATGTGAAAGCATGTCGCTTTGATTAATTCGACCTCCATCGACACCCCCACACATGCGCAGCAGTAACTAAAACATTTAAAACATTGAAAACACAAGACATTTGACAAATGGCGATAATGATTCTGTAGGCAACGACAGTCACAGCAGCAACCTATCTTGCAGTGATGATGAAGAATTGCACTGTGCCCTGGGCAATGTCGCTTTTGAGGATCTTGTCAGTGCCAACGATTGTATTTAGATCGGTGGGCCACTGACCGACAACATGTAAAGTTATTGTATTACTGTACTGAAGCAGTCTATCGATGATGACAGACTGCTTCAAGCAATGAGAATGATTTGAATCCATTCATTTTGGTGCCATTTGGTAATTCGGCCTTTTGGATCATTTGAACGAAACTTGCGGTCCCACAAGGGTTGAATTAATGGGAGACAACTGTACTAGGCTCACTCACTTTGCATATTCTTACATGAGCGTATCACCCCTGAAAGCAGATTCCAATTTACTTAACTCCTGCATGCCGCCTATCATTGTTTCACACTTTTTCACAGTGGTGTTGTAATCCCACTGCCTGTGTAATACCCCCGAGTGAAGGCGGAGATATGACCAGCGTATATTCTTGCTGAAGCACTGGATTCTATCTCACTCAAGCTATCAGTAGACATGAATGAAGTCTGTGTTTGACCAAACCTCTTGGCCATCTCGCGAACCTCTTGATTACCAAGTCTATCTGAATCTAGGTAGACACTACAAAAAACTACTAGAGGGAACTGTGACACCAGTGTCAATGAGAACTGCAGCCAGCTGGAGAATGGTGGGCAGTATACATAGATTTGCCTAAACTTCCTTCTTCTGGCTTCAAACGGCTCTGTGGCACTACATATTGATCATTTTCAACAATATATTGCATCATAAACGCAACTATTTGCAGTGCTTATTCCCTTGAGGGGCCAGTTAATTCTGCCTACTGCAAAATTTTGTTTCACTACATTTATTGGATCTTAAAGGGACTGACAACCGATATTTATGGACCCAGTTTTTCATGGCGCAACGAAAAGCTCACCATCGGTAGTGTTTACACCTGTAGCGGTTACTTCCAAAAGTGCATGGATATCTTGTAAGCAGAATTTTTCGATCTGAGCAGCCTTAAAAAAAATAAGAGTCCCTCCTCCGGCAACGCTGAGAAGTGATAGCGATGCCGATAGCCCGCCTCGCAAATTGTGAAAGTCGCCCATCGTCCTGCTTTCACTGGAGAACAGGCAACTGTGGTTAAACACCTATATTGTCAACTTTCCAGCCACTTTTAAACGTAAATAGACTGGTACAATAAGTTTGCGTTGCTGTACAGACCTTTCTTACAGCTGCACTGCGTTCTTTTCCCAAGTACATGCCTATGTCATGGCTGGCTGGCCCCCGTCGTCGTTATTCAGTCGATAGATGAGCCAAGCCAAGTCATCGAAAACGAAGGCGAAGGCAGCGCCACTTTTCTACTCACTACAAACGAAGGCTTATCTGCACATTGTAAGTTAGAAAAACTTATAATAAAAAGGATGTTACTGCATTTCAATATTAATAAAAAGACCAGGAACAGCATACACTGGTAGAAGGTCACGTGGTAGACCTCTTAAATAGGTTCATGTTTTTGCCGCATGGGGCGCCAAAGGTCATTTTTCACGACTTTTAGTGAAAAATTGAAAATATAAATCCACGTTTAATGAGAAAAACAGGGCCCGTTCTAGCCAATATGATGGACGATCTTTCCATCCGCGGGGTTATCTCAATTCATGTTCTGAGCGGTTGTCTGTCCCTTTAAGAATCATGAAAGGCACACAGGTGCTGAACAGAATACGAACCATCATTTCTTTAGTCACTTTTGTCAAATTTGGACAATGTGGACTCCATGCGAGAACTGTCTCTAGGAACGTCAGATGTGAAAATATAAACTTGGAGCACACCCACACAACCCCTTTAAAAATGTGTCTGATATAAATTATGTGAAAAACACTGAAACAAGTGCACCTGCAAGACGACGGCATACTGACACTGGGGACAAACATCCAGCTGTCCAACTTCTAAAACATTTTACACATATGTACTAGTAATTATTCCAGCTTGGAGCGTAGGTCCAATCAGATGCATTTCAAGATGTATGCAACACCTTTTGAATATCTATATCTTGATCAGTGCTTTTGCATGGAGAATTGAGCGCGCAGCACCTGAAGGAGTTGTACTAGATCTGCGCAGAAACTTATTGCCTTTTTACATTTATAAAAATACACTAAAGTGAGATAAATATTGTCACAAGAACATCTGAAGCAACAAGCACGAAGAATGGACCCCCCCCCCCCCCCCCCCCCCAATGCATCTACACACTCCTTATCATTCCTATGGCAACTGAACAATCACAGGGTCCGAGTTCCCTCTAAGTACATACAGTTAAACCTGAATATAACGAAATTGAGAATTCCCGAAAAACTTAGTTATAAAGAGGATTTCGTTATATGCAGGTTCGGCACGAATGTTCGAAAAAGAAACGCTTACCGTATTTACTCGATTCTAACGCACCCTCAATTGTAACGCACACCCGTTTTCCGTTTTCGTCGAAGCACTCATCCTTGGAATGTCACACCAGGTACCGGATGCGTGGACGCGTGTCATTTCGCACAAGCGCGAGGCATCGGAGACGAAGAGCGAGCGTCACGATGGCGTCATAGCGTCGTATAGTGTTACAGTAGAACCCCGCTGTTACGTTCCCGGGGGCTGCGTTTTCCCGGCTGTTACGTCGTTTTCGACCAGTCCCGGCACAGCTCCCATAGAACCCAATGCATTGGTAACCCTGCTGTTGCGTCGCAACTGTGGGACTGTTCCCGCATCATACGTTGCGAACTGCCACCCCGCGCCGGCCCGAGCGGCCATTTTGACTTTTCATGTTGCTTGGCTTGGTGGCTTGACGATGGCATTGGTCGCTCAAAGTGCCGGGGGCGACAACTATGACGTATTTTCGGTTTCCGCCAGCAAAAGTATGGCCCTTGAGATCAGTATTTGCTATATAAAGATGGTGTCTATGACGCGTTGTGGCCCTAAAATTGGTTTTGGTTCATAGACATTCTGTATAAATTTCAAGGGCCATAACGCAGTCGCCGAGTGCCGTATGCTGTATGTGCGAGTGAAAACGTGCGAGGGGAGCCGACGACTGCGTCTAAAGCTCGCACGTGCAAGAAAAGCAGGGAGAGGAAGCACGCCTTCTTCTGTTGCGCTTGAGGCACCGGCGAGGGAGCGAGGGGGGAGGGATAGCGGGGCGGCGTTGTACTGTACTCTGGCATCAACTGCGTACTGCGCGGCGGCGCGCGGTCGCGCAGGCCGTATCTTGAAAGCGATCTGCGTTGGGGCAGAGTCTACGCAGTGTAGGTGGGTCAGCGGCTCATAGCTTTGTGCGTGCTGTGTGTTCTCGGCGCTCAGTTTGCATTGAAGCGATAGACAACAGCACGAAGGTCACTTCGCTCGCTTCTCCAGCGGCGCATCCACATGCCGCCAGTGTTTGACAGCGCGTGTCCGCGCTCACAGAGTGTGATGTGTCACAGCGTGTACCAGCGCGTCGGCAACATCAACTGGAAAAGGAGAGAGTGCCGGCTTGGCGGGCTAGGCCAGCTGCAGCAAGCGGCAGGATCAGAGAATTGCATGAAGGGAGGGGGAAAGGTCACGCCCGCGGCGGCAAGATCGCCGGGTCGAGGGATGCAGGCCTGCCTCGCACACGCACGCACACAGACGTGCGCTTGCTTCGCATTCCGTCGCGGCGGAGAAGGTGCTTCCGGTTGCTGCTTGCGCAAAAATGACAAAATTTGGGGCGAAATCTCTAGGTTGTCGGAGGGGAAAATTCGTTATATCGAGGGGGTCTCCCGCTACCACTTCGTTACATGTGCTTCTATAGAGTAACGGTGGGGAATAGAAAAACTTTGTTAAATCCAGGAATTCGTTATATGGAGGTTCGCTATAAGCAGGTTTAACTGTATATATTTCGTAGGAAACTATGAGTGTGTCTACCTTTTTCCATCTTTCTTGGAGCTAGAAGGTCTCCTCTCCATGGCATGAGAGAAGTACCATTCCTCCACTGGCACTGCATCTATCAGCTGGGAGCTTGTGGGCAACACATCTCACTTCAGCCAATGCTCCCTTAGGGCGTGTTCATAGAGAGCAACTAACTATTCCTGATAGCACTGAGCCACACGGGAGCTAAGCTAAGCCTCTCAGTCTTTTGCGGTACAGTGTACATTTGCAGCTTTGGCCAAGCTTTGTAGAACAATTCAACACTGTAACCAGCCCGGCCCCTCCCAACACAGGCGCTGTGTTGCGTCTTGGAACATTAATTTTCCCTTATGTGCAGCAACCAAATTCCCAAAATTGTCTGTAACTAGCCGTGAAAACAGAGTTGAAAATAAACACTTTCACTTAGAAGATGACTCGGAAGGGTTTGAGCGCGAGCTAGTTGGTACGGATCATTCATTTTACACAGCGCCAAAAAAACATAAGCAAGGGAGAACACGGGACGAGCGCTTAGAAGGCCTGTTTCCTTTGACTTGTACTCACTGTGGCGATGGCTCAAGAAGAGCCATGGGTTGGTGATCAAAGCTCAGACAGTTTAGAGTTGGTGCAAAAGGTACCAGTTAGCAACTCTGCTGGCCAGCATCAAAAGTGAACAAGCCACAGAAGGCAATGTTGGGACATTCATGCTTCACTCACCAAGAAGGGCAGCTGCCTTCCTTCTGTGCACAGCCCCGCACGCCGTGAAAGAACACTGGGAAGTCGGGCAGGGCACCTCGATCTTGTTTGCCCACACAGCTCAGAAGCTGGCTATCGTAGAAGAGCTTGGAGTATGGCTCCAGCAGGGACTGTGTGCAACGATAGCTGCATACGAAAAGTTTGACCTTTCAACTCACTCAAACACTTTGGCATAAGAATACAATGACACGATAGCAACAATGTAACTCTTTTCGCAAGCTACTATTATACAAGTTTATAGAATTGAACAATAGCACTGAGTCAGAACCTGAAAGATATAAATATTTTGCTAGAACTTTTCAATTCACAGCTAGCTGAAAGTGTACTGATAAAACACAAGGAAAGTTGGCGATAGCGAACTCGGTTAAAATGAATCATGCTTCCTCACCAATCACCAAAATTGGAACTCTCTGAATGTTGTTAATAAAGATAGATTGTTCACATATTGGACCTGACATCAAACCTTTTAAACTTGGCCTACTGTTATTCCTTCAGACAATACTGACACCTTCTTACTCTTTAAAATGTTCCCTCTGCTCTATGTGCCTCCTCAACTTTCCATATTGGAGACCAGTACCATCACCTCAAATGAATAGCCAAGTATGTGCAAAACACACGTGAGTACATTCCACACCTGAGCATCTTCAGTTCCAAGCATTTGTAGTATGTAATGAAGAATGGCATTTTTAGTGTTTGCTACAAGCGGCATGCTGTTGATGGGATAGGAGACTGGGCTCGCTGCTATGATGACATGAAGGCTGGAGAAGAAGCATGAAGAGAATTGACAGAAAGGAAAGTGTACAGACACAAAAATAAAACACAAGCACTTGACTAAAGCAATATCTGCTCCAACAAGTTACAGTCGAACCTTGTTCATATGTTCTGGAAAAAAAGTGGGAGAAAAAAAAAACGTACTAACCGGAAAAACGTACGATTCGAAGTCCCAAAATAAAATTTGACAGACTCAAATGTAGTTTACATCTACATAATGCGAAGCGTTGCACGAATCACTGCAGCACAAGTCACTCACACGTGCCAATCTGGTGGGGCCTGAGTGGCCCGAGCCGCACAATGTTGTTTTTACAGCTTCGACAAGCTTACGTTTGCACTTCTCAAATTTGACCTGGGTCGGCAGCTCCTCCGAGCGGCGCATTTTGGCGAGAAGTTTTAATGTGCCCACTCGGAGCAAATTGTTGCGGCACGAGACGCCTACACGTGTCGTTTTGCTATTGCATAGTTTTTAAGACAGGGATGGGAAACCAAAACAAGATCAAGCTGGTGAACACCGGAATATGATGCCTACGATGCCGCCAGAGCAATACATGAGGCTCACTTAGCTCCACCTGCAGCAGGGAACGGTGGCGTGTTTGGGTTACCGCCTATGCATGCAGTATGCTTCTAATGACACTACGCCTCACGTGCTGAGAAGCAGATAGGTGAAGATGCTTATCGCAATAGGGTTGGCAGCGATAGCTATGAATGTGGCATACGACATCCCGGAAGGAGATTTGCTGTTGCCAGAATAGGAAATTGAGTGCATGTCGACGTTTTCATGAGAGACGGGCGGGCGAGTATTGGAGGGAAGCTGCTAGCGGCGGTCAGCTACTGTTCCCGATCGTGTGCACCTCGTAACTTTTCTTGTTTACATGGGATATAACGACCGGAAACGTATTGTATGATCGCAGTTTGGCAACATACAGAACATCGGTGCCAGAAGATTTTGTTTTCCGGGACCGTATGAACTGGTAAAGAAGAAGAAGTATTGAAGTATTGGGTCATTTCTTGTTCTCGATGGCAAACGCCGATATCGAGGAATCGTACATAACAGAATCGTATCAATGAGGTTCTACTGTACACATATTTGAACAAATAATGTTGTTAGCACTAGTGCTTGCGTCTGCACATCTCCCTTGGCTTTCTCTTTCCAGAAGGTCAATTCTGTCAAAAGTGAATACAGCATAAAACACAATGAACTACAGTATAGACCACTCACAACGTAACTGCTTATAGTGCAGGACCGGATATAGTGCGGTCTTTTCAGACTCCCGTTAATTTTCCCATAGCACTTCATGTATACACGTATCGCTTATAGTGCAGTTGCGGGAAACGAAATACCGGTTACAGTGCGGCTGCCTGGGAGTACCGAAGTCAGCGGAGACGGTGAACGCTCCCCTCAAACGGGCGCCCCAAGGAGTGCTCGAGGAAGAAAGAGAGACGAAGTGGAGGAGAAGGGCACGTGGTGCGAACGAACAGCCAGTGAGGCTGAAACCGTAATCTTGAGTGCGAGTCGTGAAATATCACGGCGCACATAGCGAGCGAGGGCCGCGAAACTGCCAACGCCGGCCAACGCTCGCTTCACGATAACGGCAGTAAACGAAACTTCAGGGAGCGGGCGGCGCCGGCACAGCATGGCGAAGGGCGCACGCGGAGACCGTGGAATGTGAGAGGGGAGGGCGGCAGGGAAGCGGATTTTGCCTCGGCAACTCCGCCGCTTCGGTGGCTCCCCTCGCCCTCCCTCGTAGCTCCCTCACTTTCAACTGTCACCGTGCGCCCCCCGCCGCCGTGTAGGTGCCGCCGCTCCAGCCGGCCCGGCGCCAGCTCCCCGAAGGTTTGTTTTCTGCCGTTATCGGGACGCGGGCGTTTGCTGGCGTGGGCAGTTTCGTTGGCCGGCCTGAGACAGCGCCGCTGCTTCCCTCTGGGCCGTAGCCGCAGCGTGCAAGGTCAACACGTGACTAGAAAGTACAGGAAGCATAAAGGAGAAAGAAGGGTTCACTGCCATTTTCTACGCGCGGCTACAGTAGCGTGGCTGAGACGTTGGCACGTACACGCATGTTCCGGCGCAATGCAGAATCGGCGACCTTGCCATTTGAGAGAGGGTGAAATTTCCGCCGTGTTTTTCTTTCTTTCTTTCTTTTTTTTGTTGTTTTGTTCGCGCGCAACATTGAGTGTTCTCTCCTATGCATTTACTCTATGGCGGTGCCGAGCAATGCCGGTCGGAGGCACCGCCGCGTGATTTGGTTCGAATTAACGAGATTCGACTGTAAATTGAATGCAAACGTTCTAGCCGCATTCCTCGACTGTCGCATACGTGTAGCGGCTCGGTGCACATGTTTTGCATATGTGCAGGTCTTGAAAATTGTTGCTTTGGTTATAGTGCGGTACCGCTTATAGTGCGGATATTCGCGACTCCGGCGACTTACGTTATAAGCGATCTACACTGTATAAGAATATAATGGGACACACGAGTGCATAAAACTGAAGCTTTAATGAAAGGTTCCTACATCTGCAGACCGTGGTGCATGTGCAAAGCCAATCATAAAATACAGCATGCAATGCTTAAAATTATGTAAAATGAGATGAAAAAACGAAAAAAACTTTGAAGATGCCAGAGAAACAGTTAGCATAAATACTGTGTGTATTGCGCATGCCTAAAAATCCCTATATATGGCTTTTTCTTAAAATAACGCAGAAAAAGAAGAAAGAAGCCTTTTTTTCTGTCCAAGGAACAGAAGGCACGCTCACACACATGCCCAGCCCCAACCCCAGCATCTTCAGCGCCTGAAGAACCCTCCTTTGCCTCTTTTCCTTAACGCACTGGAGAATGCCTACGTTGCCATGAAATGTTTTGCCATTAGTCATGAAAGAGTGCCCATGTCTTTGAATTCAGGATGGCAGCCACAAGTATTGCCATGAGCTTGCAAACAAGCCCCACCAGCAGATCACTAAAGGGGCCCTGACCCACCCCTCGGGCTTGGTGAAATAACATAGTCCGCGAGTAGCATACGCTGTTGTGAACATATTATCCAAGTTCTGCTGTCGTACGTGGTCCGTGGAGCTTGCAAGCAGAGCGCGAAGTCACCTTTTTCTCAAATGCTCTCATTTCAAAAACCCCATGATCCTCGCTCTTTTCAGTGTGCTTTATTACGTAATAAAGCACACTCCAATACGCGGCTGCTATTGGTCGCTGCGATTGGCTACACCGCGGACGCCGCGGGGTGCCGCCACGAGTCCACTGGCTAAGCACACTGCGGCTCTCTGACGACAGCCGCGTTTGGCTTACATTTAGCGTGGCCTAGGCACAAAATCAGAAATTTGAACTGCGCGACACGGTGACGTCTCGGATGTCACCGTGACGCTTCTGCCATAGCCTTCGCAGTGCAAGGCATTGAAGGAAGAAGATATTTGATAGGGGACACTTGGCCCCGCTCATGAACCGTATTCCAACAAGTCTGCATACCTGTTTCTGAGCCGTGTGAGAGGCAGACAATTCAGCTGCTTTGGTTGGCTCATGCCACTGCTGCCGAGGAGGAGTCGGTGAAGCAGGGATTCCCCGAGGCCTCCCTTGACTGCCAGCCGTGACCGTACCACCGGCCCCAGCTGCATGGGGTCTCCACCTAGAATGAGGCTTCCTCCAGCCAGGCACACCAAGCCCATCACTACTAAGGTCTCAGGCTCAGTTGCTTGTCCTGCCTGCGATCGAACCACCAAAAGCCTTATACAGTTGAACCTCAATATAACAAACACTGATATAACAAAGTAAATATAATAGTTTTCTCACTGATATCAACATGTGATGAATATTAGATATAACGAAAGTATTTGCATGTCAGATGAAACTTCACTGTAACAACATACCTACTAAGCAGAAAGCCGGGAGATATTCTGACCAGGTGTTAGATCAGCCCCCCCTCCCCCCCGATGACGACTATTTTTTTAAGTACTGACAGTGCAATTGCACACAGACAACTTCATTAGGCTTTTATTTACAGATTTACAAATGACCTCATGAACATCAAGGACTCACTTTTGCAAACATTTCGTTGTGGCCGATTTTGCCTTTTTCAAAAATTCTTCAGAATATGTTTGATTGTAACACATTACATTTCTTTGACATTTTGTAAGGAGGATATTTCCCAGTGACTTAGCGTAACTGTATGCTCGTCTTTTTCACGATGCTAAATATCTGCTCGCACTTTTCTTCTTTCTTTCTGGGGTTTTACGTGCCAAAACCAGTTCTGATTATGAGGCACGCCGTAGTGGAGGGCTCCGGATTAATTTTGACCACCTGGGGTTCTTTAACGTGCACTACAACGCAAGCACACGGGCGTTTTTGCATTTCGCCTCCATCGTAATGCGGCCGCCGCGGCCGGGATTCAATCCCGCGATCTCGTGCTCAGCAGCGCAACGCCTTAGCTGACTGAGCCACCCCGGCGGGTATCTGCTCGCACTCTGCATTGCTCTATGGTATCAATAAAATATACCGTAATTACTCGATTCTAACGTGCCCTCGACTGTAACGCGGTGCACCTGTTTTCCGTGACCAAAAGAGAGGGAAAAAAAATCCTTTACAGTACCACGCACCTTATGCTTTCATATAGAAATACAACTATCGCTCAAGATTTACTACCAATACACTCAAGTTGCGATGAACAAAAAAGTCCCAGTTTCACCCGAAAGGCGAAGCATTGATTGCGACAGCAAATTAGCAGACAGCTATACGAAGTAAGGATAGTAGTTTTATCGGCCGTATAAACTTGTAAACATTCGCTGTTTAAATAAATTGGTAGACTAATGCCTAAGCACACGTACTACAGTGCATGGTCGAAGCTACGGGAGCTAGGCTCGAAGTGTGTAGGAGGCGGCCATATTGAAATGCCGATGGCGATATGGTAGCGCAAATTTAGGGTCGTACTTAATTCTAAAGTGCAGGCAATTTTTAGACCCGTTTTATCGGAAAAAGAAGTGTGCGTTAGATTCGAGTAAATACGGCGCCCAGCATCACTACGGTTGTGTACTGCTTTAGAAATACTTGAAGGTACCTTTTCTGCTCCTTTTGCGATACCTACACAATGCCAAAACAGCTGATGCTGAGGAGAACAATGGAGAGTCTAGTGTTGCTAGTTGCGGAACACCGCATTTGCTCAGTAGCTGAAAGAGGCTAGGGCCCCTAGGGCACCCAACAACCCTATGTGTAAAGAGCACCACTGCAGTCTTATAAATGTCAACAAAATGACACATGTAGGGTTTCCCTACTACTTTCTTAACAACTCTATTCTCGATGGACAAACCCTACTAGTTGCTTAACAACTCTATTCACAATGGACTTCCAACTGGATTGAATTGAATTAGATTTGTTTGCCAATGTGGCCAGATGATGATGATGATGAAAATGTATTTATTGTAGGATGGCTCGAAGGCCTATTATGTGGAATAGGAAGGGGAGAGGGAAGGAGAAATTAGAGCCGTCCTAGAAGCTGCATGTCCTTGGCGAAACCCAAGAGCGAGTCCAGAATGGCCCTGTCTGAATCCGCCAATCCAGTTGCCGGCCTAATCCACTCCTCGTAAGACGACACTTGCACCGCCCTCAGGTGGTGGTCCCGCTGCTTAGCGTAGCACTGACACTCCCAAAACAAATGGACTGCGGATGGTCGCGTGGCCACGCTGCAGTCAGGACACCTGTGCGGCTCCTGGGGTGCTTCTTCGTCCTCCGAGGCTGTCGAGGGGCCAAGTTCCTGCGACGGAAGGGGGTCAAGGAGAAGGGAAAGGAGGACGTCTCTCCCTGCGTGGCCGGTACTGCCGCCACCGCTCTAGCACGTCCGGTGTAAGGACGAAGCCGGAACGGAGCCTATGCAGCAGCACCTGCCCCGACCTGGGTTTGGGTCTTGCGGGATACTTGCACGAAGTTTCCTCTTGCGTCGGTTGGCTGCTACTCTCAGAGCTCTGTCTGGGTCATATGGTGGTCCTTTTGTCGTGCTAGTTGCGCTGGCGCTGAGGGTCTCTGAAGGATCCCGGGAGATGACGCGGTTGGAAAGAAGGGTGCGCGCCGCCTCATGGGCTCTCTCATTTCCCTCGATGCCCTGGTGACCAGGGATCCAATGAAGTGTTGCAGTGACCCCGCGGACCCAGATAAAGTGCAGGACGTGGATAGAAATGGCACACAACTGCAATTCCCAGAATATTTTCCTGTCAACTGTACAAACTGGAAGAAATAGTAAAAATCTGGGAGTCTCCTGGATAGTCTGGGAGACTTGGCAGGTATGTAACAAAGTTCAAGTGTATTGTGTCACTTGAATGTAGGTCTGCCTGAACTGTCTGGCTGCTGATACCCAAAAAATCAAGAGGTTGGGAAATAAATAAGTTTTCTCTATTGAAAACTGCCCGACATTCACCATCCTTCCTCCTCGCCAAATGAAAGAAGGAAAGCATCAACAGCAGAAAATGAATGTGATCTCACTCCCTCCTGCGGTGCTAGTCACACGACATGTAAAGCTCTCTTGTGATGGATTTTCTCTCATCGTCGCCACTATCACTCATCATCATAGCCTACCAGTATATTGCAGCATGACTGAGCCAGTTGAGGTGTCCTTTTTGTCTGTGTTATGTTCATGCTGTTTCCACCAGCTTTTAAAAATCAGGAAGCTTGTTCTTGTTATTGAACTTTGCTGACAATAGTACACAAATGCACACACGATTGTCATGGTGCTAAGACCACACACACACACCAGCATGCACACACAGTATGCACAAAAAAAAGAAAAGGAATACAAGTTGTGACATGCAGCAAGAATATAAGCACAAGCTCAGTTAATTCAAATGTACCGGACAAGCACCAGACAGACTTCACATCGAACAAATCTATGTGCCATGCTAAATGAATGTTTCTTGAATCTTCGAAATCTTACTGCAGCAAAGAATTTGAAGAATTTTCAAATGTTCAGCAAGTTTTGTCAAGTTTACAAAATGTGGACTCCATGCAAGAACTCTCTCTACAGGAACACCAAATATGAGAAAAACCAACTACAATGGAATCTCATTGATACGATCTTCACTGGAATCGCAAAAATAAAGCGTATTATCAAACGTATTATCCAACGAAATCGTATTGTCGGGAAAAGAAAAAGAAACGTATTATCCCGAAAAACGAATTATGCAGAATCGTATCAACGAGATTCCACTGTATTTCATGTCCAGCATACTTGGAAAGCACACATCCAGCCACTTGAAAAATATGCCTGATGCCAACATAGTCAGAAACAATGAAAGAAATTAACCCACTGCACGACGGCATACTTGCACCAAGAGCAAACAAACAGAATATTATTCACTTTTGCCACAAAAATCTAATCAGAAGTGTTTCAAGACATACGTGACACATTAAGTCATAATATTCTCATCAGTGCTATTGCTTTTGATGTGCTATTTTAGTGTGCACAACTGTGCATGCAACTCCTGAAGGGAACAAGGCTGAAAGGATGCAAATCAAAATTAAACAAGAGAAAAGTGCAGTAAACAATATAAGTGAAGCAGCCAAGGATGCCAGTCAGAAAGCAGGGAGAACATAGACTGCAGCTGTTTGCTCACCTCATCCAAGAAGCCATGGGTGAAGTGATCGGGTGGAAGCCCCAGACCATACAGAGCACCTGCAGTGGCCACTGTGGCCACAACGATTCGGTGACGGGCTGCCTTCTTCAAGTTACCCGTATTCACACATATGTGCTTGATACGAGGTGGGACGGCCTGCCAAAGATCAAAAATAAACGTTTGTTTAGAAAGTATACACTGCAAGGAGCCAACATTTAAAACAAGACAGAGTAAAGACAACTGCAACTCTTTTCACAAGCTACTATTATACAAGTTTTTAGAATTGAACAATAGCACTGGGTCGCAGCTGATTTCCTTTATGCTTTCCTTCGCCTCATTGTCAGTTGGCTTTTTATGGTCTTTATTAAGAAGACGCAAGCCCATTGGTATCCCTTTTTCTCGTGGATATTATATGTATATATATATATATATCATCATCATCATCATCAGCCTATATTTATGTCCACTGCAGGACGAAGGCCTCTCCCTGCGATCTCCAATTACCCCTGTCTTGCGCTAGCGTATTCCAACTTGCGCCTGCGAATTTCCTAACCTCATCATCCCACCCGACTTTCTGCCGTCCTCGACTGCGCTTCCCTTCTCTTGGTATCCATTCTGTAACCCTAATGGTCCACCGGTTATCCATCCTACGCATTACATGGCCTGCCCAGCTCCATTTCTTCCGCTTAATGTCAACTAGAATATCGTCTACCCCCGTTTGTTCTCTGATCCACACCGCTCTCTTCCTGTCTCTTAACGTTACTCCTAAGATTTTTCGTTCCATTGCTCTTTGTGTGGTCCTTAACTTGTTCTCGAGATTCTTTGTTAACCTCCAAGTTTCTGCCCCATATGTTAGCACCGGTAGAATGCAATGATTGTACACTTTTCTTTTCAACGACAGTGGTAAGCTCCCAGTCAGGATTTGGCAATGCCTGCCGTATGCACTCCAACCCAATTTTATTCTTCTGTAAATTTCTTTCTCATGATCAGGGTCCCCTGTGAGTAGTTGACCTAGATAAACATATTCCTTTACAGACTCTAGAGGCTGACTGGCGATCCTGAATTCTTGTTCCCTTGCCAGGCTATTGAACATTATCTTTGTCTTCTGCATATTCATCTTCAACCCAATTCTTGCACTTTCTCGATGAAGGTCCTCAATCATTTGTTGTAATTCCTCTCCATTGTTGCTCAATAGGACAATGTCATCTGCAAACCGAAGGTTGCTGAGATATTCGCCGTCGATCCTCACTCCTAATCCCTCCCAGTCTAAGAGCTTGAATACTTCTTCTAAGCATGCAGTGAATATCATTGGAGAGATTGTGTCTCCTTGCCTGACCCCTTTCGTGATAGGTATCTTTCTACTTTTCTTGTGGAGAACCAAGGTAGCTGTGGAATCCTTGTAGATATTTGATAAGATATTCACGTATCCCTCCTCTACTCCTTGATTACGCAATGCCTCTATGACTGCTGGTATCTCTACTGAATCGAATGCCTTTTCATAATCTATGAAAGCCATATAGAGAGGTTGATTGTACTCCGCAGATTTCTCGATTACCTGATATATATATATATATATATATATATATATATATATATATTTAACTTTACTAACGTTCCGGCAAACAGTACTGCCTTCGTTAGAGTGATTACTCTGACCAAGGCAGAAGCATCATATATGTGTATACATAGGTAAAAAAATAAAAGCACGTCGTAAGAATACCAGAATACATATTACTGACGTTTCGGCTGGAGACTGGCCTCTGCTGGAGCTAAGGCTGGTCTTCGGCTGAAACGTCAGTAAAATCCTGGTAAGGTATTTTTCCGACTGCTTCTATTCTTTCAGCCTGTATATATGCACAGGGTGTTTCCCGCAACTTGAACCAAGGATTTTTAAAAAGCGTTTAAGCGCAGTTGAATGAAACCAACGACATATGATTTGCCGTCATGTGGCACTCCTTAGAGTATTTTTTATATTCCACTATAGTTCATGGGTTCTCAAAGTGGGTTCCGCGGAACCCTGGGGTTCCACCGGCCCCTGCTCGGGGTTCCGCGAGCCACTGATAAATTTTCCGTGGTCCCGCGCTAACCAAGTGGCTAAAACGGCGAAAATGAGGTGCGCTCGATCTACAGAACCTCCGTTACTCACGCCCGAGTGTCCAAAAGCACTCACAGCGCGTAACGGCAACGCGCGAACTGAGTAATAAATTCGCAAGCCGCTTGTAGCCACCCAACCTCCGAAAACGGGCATTACGCCTAAGCTTTCGCACTTAATCTCGGAGGCCGTAATTTACCAATATGCGCATTTCTGCCGTTTGTAGATAGCGTAGGTGCCGATTGCATGCGCACTGACGTATACGTTGGAGGAATAAAAAAATGAAGAAAAAAAATGCGCGGAGCATCGCAAATACGCGCCGAAGAGCAAGAACGGCGCTAGCGTCCAACCGAAACGAAGCGGCGCAGTCCGCATCGCCATGGTCCTCAGTGGCAAGCGTGCGCGGCACGTGATTGACAGCAACGCCGGAGCGCTTCGTGCCTAATTGTGCCCTTAAGCCTTTATTCTTGCGTTTATCGCCGCGCGTACCACCGCGTTGGCGGCATGCCGCGTGCCTTCATAAGTGCGTAGTTGCCATCCATGATCGCATCGATAACCACCGCAGTTTCGTCCACAGCAGTTGAGGCAAACAGTAGTTTAGTTTTCACTCGGTGCGCGCGTCGGCTGCATGCCTTCACGAATGCGTAGTCACGGTAGTCATCGTAGCGTAGTCATGGTAGCGTCGACAGCGACCGCGGTTTCGTCCGCACTTCTTGCAGCGAACGGTAGTTTCGTTTTGACTAGGTGCGTGCGTCGGCCGCCTGCCTTCTGAACCGCAAGGTCGCCGTCCATGATCGCGACGATAGCGGCCGCGGTTTCGTGCGCAGCGGTTGCGGCAAGCAGTAGTTTAAAGCTGTCGAAGATTAAGAGCCCCGGCTACATCGCGATGGGCGGACAATTTGTTGGCGAGCAGCTGACTGGCGAAAAAATAATCGGGATGGATGTACGCGCGCGAGGCCTTCGCCGCTGCTAGCGCAAATCAGTCATGAGATGACGAGAATTTCAGCTTCTGCACTGGTCTTGTGCTAAATAAATATAAACAGAATTTGCTGATTCATTGAGTAAATAAAATCGTGTTGATGTAGTTAAGCATTTGTTTATTGTTTTCTTGATACCCTCGATAATTCGACATTTGGTTAATTAGGACATTTTAATTCGGTTAACTGGGGGGGGGGGGGGGGGGGTTCCTTGGCGCATCATGGAGCTTATCAGGGTTCCCTGGAACGAACATGCTTGAGAACCCCTGCACTATACTATAATGTAATATTTTTAACATTCACATTAGGGCCAAGGGCGTTTTGTTTCGTTGTAGAGGCGATTCAGAAATGACGATCCAATCTTTGTGGCAACGTACATGCTGCATGGGGATTTTTTTCGGCGTTCAAAGAAATCCCGCGAAATATGAAATAAAACCACGTGACTGCACATGTGCTATCATATTGCAGAGCTCTCAACCATGCTTTGAGCGAAAGAACCGTGCACGCGGACTGTGGCGAAGTGAGAGGTCACGGCTCTAGGCATCGGCTTGACGGTGCGTCAGCATCTTTGACGGTGGCACACGGAAAGGAAGCGCCATCGTCCCCAATACATGCGATAGGCTGAACGCGCGCTCAAAGAAATCGCCACGCAGCACGTACATTGCGAAAAAAATTGGATCAGTCATTTCTGAATTACCTCTACAATGTAACGAAACGGACTTGGCTCTAAAGTGAATATTAAAAATTTTTGAATAATCTGAGTTAATTGACTAATTAAACGGAATATAAAAATATTATGAGGAGCACGTGCGTGCGTGCATGCATGCATGTGTATGTGTGTGAGTGTGTCATAGATGCGCTATCAGCGTCAAATGAAGCACGAACAGCAGTGCACATGGTACAGTTTGCTCTGTCTAACAGTCATTATTAGAGATAGATTTGCTCATCCAGTTTGCCAGCAGGGGGCGAGGATGCTCATCCGACTGCAATATTTTCGCTTTTGCTTTCTTTGATTTGATATTTCCTTTCTCACTTGTCACGATCGACGACACGCCACACGTTCGTTCCGAACTTATCCTTTATTATCCACTCCAACCCAACGCACCACACCACTCACGTTCCCCCATTCACCACTCAGTCCCCCGCACACACTCACTCTCGCCGCTGTCTTCCCCACACTCGCGCCACCTCTAATCCGCTCCGTCAACTACTGTTGATCCCGCGCTTGGCCTCCGAGAACCGTGGCTCCTCATCGCGTGTCTTGGGCTCGCTTGCCCCGGCCCTTGTGCGTCACACACTTTTAAATAAAAGACAACCAGCACAGAAACAAAAATATTTGCAGTAGTATCAGGGAAGCATCATCACTCAGTGTGGGCAAACCGGATGTGCGCTGGTCAGTGGTGATGACCTGCACGGCACACACGAAACCTTCAGTTATGCTTAGGCCACACGTTAAGCTGTATGCGTTTCATTTGACGTTGATAATACAAGCACAGAAAAATCATTTCTATACAGAAAACATGTGACTATATCGAACAGGCATCAAGTATAAAAAACAAGCAAGAAATGTCAAACACTTACATCGACGTCCCTCTGGAAACCCAAGAGGCGCACTATGTCTGAGGATACCAGTTTGCCAGACGTCCATAGCTTCTCCGCCTATAAATAAAAAATTTTAAATGTGGGCAATGTTGAGAAACATTTCAGATTAGTTCACGCACTGGCGTTAAATTTAGATGTCACCTTCTAACTTTGTGTACACTGTTTTAACTGCTGGATTTCACCAATTTATAACAATTTCACTCGTAACAATCCCCAGGACATGAAAAACAAAAATTTGTGGAAGGGGGGGTAACTGGGATGCATTTTTAAATGTTTGCCCTAAGCACATACCTTTTCTGGGATACATATGACCTTTAATAATGATTATTTAGCTTTAGACGCAGCACGTAGACTAGCAATAGCAAACTAGGATAAGCAGAAACTGATGAGCAACTCACTGTTCTTATATCACAGTGACTTCGTCAGTTATTTTGCTGTTGCCAATTTCACAAGCTTCAAAAAGTTCTCTGCATAAACTTGCTCAAAGAAATTACCCCTCAGATATCTGCATCTTGTACTTCTGCAAAATGGTTCCAACACAATTTTTTTTTTCTTGGATGCAATTTTTGCGATTTTACTTCGTCTCATCCTTATAGACATCTCAAAACTTCTGTCCTGAACAGAATATACTTCTTGTAAAACTTTATGCAACATTAGTAAAATCATAGAACGAGCCCAAATTAGCAAAAAATTCGGGATAGTTGGCAAGTATGGTATTGTCATATGAAAGCGACGGGTGCAGAGAGACAGGCAGGTGATGAAAAATATCACAAATGGGAATTTCACTAGGCAAACTTGAGCCCGCAAAGAAGACTGCAAATTATTAAGTGTAGCAGCAGTACTAACAGTATGTTAGACAGTTGTCACATGAAATAAATCGGTTAACAGCCGGTTGTATACTTTATTATTAATTATTGTTCTCCTGGGCAACCCCAGGGGGCGCTCTACTATTTATGTAAACACCCACGCCACAGCTGATGGGTCAGTTGGGCATAGTGTGGAACTAGTGTGTGTGTGTCGTCACTTCGGGGTCGCCAGATGTGCTCAGCGTTACCCTCTACAAACACTACAAGCGTGCCCTTATTGACACAATGCTATAATGTGTCTTGTAACAACTGGTGACTGTCCTGACAATCTGAGAGAGTAGTAAATGCATTGTGTTCATATGGTAACGATGGACCCACTGTGTTAGCCACTACACTGATGCAGCCCAATACTGTGAGTGTGCTTTCGGGCAGAAGTGAATACATACGTGGTAACATAAATAATGTGCCAAAGAAGAACAGAAACGAGAAAATCATATCATGAACAAGGAATACAAAGCAGTAGTAACACAAGGCCAAAACATTAAAAAGTATAAGTTGTCCCTGCAGTCTTAATTAGTTACTTTCAGTGAAGCCTATTGAACAAGCATGCATACGAACCAGAAGGTCTGCCGCACTGTTTGATGGTGCACATGCTATCACTCGGCTGTGCTCTATGTTCAAGAACACCTGCAAAAACACAAGGTCCAAGGTAAGTCTAAAGAAACGAAAGCACTGAAGGCAGGACATGAGAAATAATAAATAATGTATGCCAATTTAATATTCAGTGCTGCTACAAACACTCCTTTAAAGGGAGTGCCAACGAATTTTCATGGTACCCATTTTTTTTTAGCGCAATGGAAAGCTTACCAGTCAGAGTGCCGAATGATGAACTGGTAACAGGGAAAACACCATGGAACATTTTTTTATCTGAAATTTTCTACCTGTGGTGAGTACGTAGTCATTCACTGGAAGCATGCTGAAGACAGTGATAGGTGAGCGCAATAGTGATTACATGCCGGCATTGGTGGGAGGCAGACAAGTGTAGCTGTAGCTGTGAGAAAGCATTTCGTCTATCAAGCCAATGTTCCTGCAATTCATGTTTTCCAAAGTGTTAAATTATTTTTACAATGATAGCTACATGTTCTCGTGGTTTCCTGTCCAACTGCTTTGGTCATTAACCAGTCAAGGCCAAGCCAAGCAATGTTCTCGCTAGTGAAACGACGTTTTTAGAGGTGATATGCAGTTCAGCGTGTTGCTGTAGCCACGTGTGTGCTAATATTGTAGTGCTGGCACCCATTTACGGCACAACTAGTCAATGGCATTTTGTATCTTGCAGGGAGACCACACAACTCTGGGTGCTTACTCGCAAACTCGCGCACTTACAACAGCATGTGTGCCGCCAAGCATCGTGGGACGCATATGCCATTCGTTAGCATTGACTTTCTTTACTTAGTAATATGCACAGAATAAAGCACAAGTGTCTAATAATATACTAACTGCTATTTTAACCCTTTGCGGTCCGGTGTCGGGCAGGGCCCGACAATGCAAGACAGCCGTAGCAGTCCGCTGTCGGGCACCGCCCGACAAGGGGGTTTGGGGGTTAAATTTCGCGGTTTTTCTCACTGCGATTCATGCGCATGCTTTGTATACACGATGCGCCATCTCTTGAGGGATAAATAAACTTTGTTTGTTGAAGTTTACTTCTGAATACGGCTTCTGAATACCAAAGCGTTCTCACTTGCACGTGGAACAGCACGTTCGCGCGCAATAAACACGATTCGCCATCTCTTGAGGGATAAGTAAACTTCGTTTGTTGAAGTTTACTTCTCTTTGCACTAGGGTGCAGCACAATGTTCAGCACGGCTTCTGGATACCAGAGCGTTCTCACTTGCACGCGGAACAGCACGTTCGCGCGGTTCGCTGAGAAGCATGACCACTTTTTCATTGCGTTCGTTTTACGGTGGCACATTTAGTGAAAGCTTCTAGATGTTTCCACTGTCAATAGCTTTATTTTGAGGCGCACACAGCTGCAGAATCATGCTGAGAAAGAGCAGCGACACCTGCAGTACCGTCGCAACCTCTTCCAACAGCTGGTGGGTGACGTGTGGGCTATAGAGCCAAAAATTGGGGCCCGTCTGCGTGGAAGGAGTGCGACGAAATGCTAGATGGGAGGAGCCATTTCATCTACAAGCTCCCAGGCCGAAATAGCAAAGACTGTGCTGTTTGTAGCGATCGAAAAACAAACGGAGGCAGGAGGGAAACTGTGTTTTTCTGCAAAACCTGCAGTAACAACCCTGGCCTGCACCCAGAAAAATGCTTCGACCGGCATCACATGCTGCTCCAATATCGGTAGAGGAGTTGCCTGCAGAATGCAAAAGAAAAAATAAATATCCTATGAATTTTTCGTCCACAGTTTGTGGTTTTCATAGCGGCGCTATAAACTGGCAAAATAGTTTCGGACCGGGACAGCCGGAAGGTGGGTAAAGGTTTCGGACCGCAAAGGGTTAAGCAATAAGTATGCTGTACTTAATAACAGCCGACTTACGTACAGTAATCTCATATACTACATCCAAGATACTATTAAGATTTCACCCCCATGCAGTGCCACTAACTGGTTTTTGAGACTTTCTTTGCCAACTTAAATTTATAATTCCCCACTTAGATTGCGAACAGCGTGCTGAATTCTATCATTATAAATCTTGGTCATTTCATTTCCGTCAACATCTCAACACATTCTGGCCAGTTGTCAGTCCCTTTAAAAGTGACATTTTCATTGCAACAACAATCATGTTCAGACACTGCATCGAGTGAAAGTAACACATAATCCTAGTTAACCATCAGAACTGAATCCATTATCATAAAACTCCAAGCTACATTTCAAAAGGCAATGGAACAACAGTGAAAAAGAAGGATATATCAATGCCATTCATAAACTACATGCCAGCCTGTTCAAGGCATACCACAATTTATGAGAATGGGACAAGAGTGATTTTGTCAGTTTCACTGGAAACAACAGCTCAGCAATTTTTGAACAATACCTTTGCAATTGTTATTACATTTAGTTTAATTTTTATCTTTTTTTGGCAACGCATGAATATAGATAACTTTAAGGGTCTGTTCCCACGAGTGAACTTTCACGTTGGAAGAACTTTTACGCCCACAATAGCCAAAATACGAAAATATCTGAAATCCATATGGCACACCGTGTAGTGCTGGAACCTCAGCACAACAAGAAATAACTTTTTCTCTTCTAATAATCAACATAAACCATAATATAATAAAAAAGAAGGTATTTAAGAATACTTTATCGGTCTAAACTGATTTATGGCACTACATTCAGCTGGCTCCTACCGTGCTGTGACTCTGATTGCAATGATGCGGAGCCCTCTCTAGATTGGTGCCAGGGAGAGCGTGCCCAAGCCAAATGTGCAGTTGCTTGCCAGGGAAATCAGAGGCCAGAAGAGGAAACACGTCAGTGCTAAACAACTAAGCCGCGCAGACGCTCAGACACCTGCCCGAATGAGAAAGCGCCTCCGAGTGCTCTCACAGAACCAGCCTGATGTCACACATGCCACCAGAGCACTCTGGGGCGCTTGAAAACGACCGGCCAAATGTACCATTATTGTTTCTCTGTAGTGTCCCTGGCCTATGCGCAGACACTGTGGAAGGAACCGTTTTCAACAAATGAAAAAATGTTGCAGTTTTACCCGAAAGGCGAAGCATGATTTGCGATAGCAACTTAGGAGAGAGCTATACGGAGTAAGGATAGTAGTTTTATCAGCTGTATAAACTTGGACACGCAGCAGCACCAGCAACGCGCAGAACTGTTGTCGACACCATCGCCGTTTTGCCCGCGTTCCCACCGAACGCGCGCGGCGTTGGTGACTGTTGCCAAGGCCTCTGGGGGCGGCTCAGAGGTTTTAGACGAGATCAGAACGGGAAACTCGTCGAGCAGCGTCGGAAGTCTTTACCACCTTCTCGCCTCGCAACATTTTTATATAAATACGCATTTGGTGCCCCAGCTAAACGTCCCCTGCCTCCCTCCCGTCCCCCCACTGCCTTTCGCACAACGGAAGAAGTCGTGTTTGCTCTATATATATCGTGATTGTAAAGGAGGAAAGAGACGCTTAATTCTGCAGCCCTTCAGAGAGCATGGCGCAGAACACGCGTTTGTTCTCCGCCAAGCATTCGCTCCCCGTAAAAGCGCGCGTCCTTCGCGCCCTTTCACTCGCACATACAGTGTCCCGCGCACGGCGACAATTTCATCGCTGTTGACGTCATACGGAACCTCACAGCAACGGCGACGGCAGAAATATTCTCTGAGTGTCCTTATATAAAAAATAAATGTTCTTGCAACTCACCTGCAGGATGGCCTCAACGAGAGTGACAGTCTTCCCAGTGCCGGGAGGTCCCCAAACAACGTACGGCAAGGAACACTTGGATGCGACCATGATCCGGTTGACTGCCTCCTGCTGCAACTCGTTGAGCTGCTCATTGACCAGTTTCAGGGGCCACTTCCTCGTCACTGTCTGTGGTTGTTTCTTGGGAAACAGCACTGCGCACAAACATAAACACTAGGCTTATGTTTTGAATTTGCCCTGTGTACGCACGAGAATGGCTCTGGTCTCTTTGATCACACACGTCAACAACAAGCCATTACCTGATGACGTTAAGATACAGCAAGACAGCAATGTGGATTAAAGAGCAAATGGGGGTAGATGATATTCAGCTGACATGAAAAAAAAAAAATGAAAAAAGAAAAATGGAGTAGGGCAGGTCATGTAATGCATATATAACTGCAGGCATAAGATGGTGCCAGCTAGCGCAAGACAGGAGCAATTAGAGATAGCTGGAAGAGGCCTTTGTTCTGCAGTGGGCATAAATAGGTGGCGGCGGCGGCTAATGAGGACCTGGTAGCTGTTTTGGGTCCTTGGCTTGATGCAAACAGTGCAATTATAAGGGCAGCTATAGCTTTTTTACAAGCCAGTGGACTAAACCCGCAGCTTTAGAGATGCCACGACATAGCAGACTTGCATATCCACATAGTGTCTTCATCAAACATCACTCCTTTTCATTCCCATACCCCTTCTCCAGCGCAGAGTAGGAGGTCAAATCAAGCTACAGCCCAGGCCTAGATTTCTACAAATAAATACCTCCCTGTCTCTTGTGGTAAATTTATCTTGTCGTTTTGGAGGAACAACAGGAATCCTGAAGTGAGCACTTGGATTCCTCAAATACAATTCTGCAAGAACAGCAAAATACGATTATTCTACGTGCTGGATCACAGCAGAAGTTTGTAACCACTGCTGTATGTATTAGGCAGCAGGGGTAAAAGAGAGAGTGAATAGTTGTTAAGCGCATTAAATAAAAAATAAATAAATTGCTCGAGGGCTGGAAACATTACTTTCCCACCAAAAAAATGCTAAGGGATTTCTAAAGGGGCAATTCACTAGCACAGCAGAGCACCTTAATGTGTACTCTCTTGTCTTGGGTCCTTAAAAGAGCAAAACGATTTGGGGATACTTATTTGCTATTTGTGCAGCAGCATGTCTTTCAGCTGCACTTCAAACACCATGGCTCCAAACGCCAACACTACAGCTGCAATCAAAGCAGCAGAAGTGGCACAAAGGAACAACATAGGACTCGTGGAGCAGCTGGGCATGAGACAGCAAAGCTCACAAAGGTCCTACATTATAAGCATCAATGCAGATGCTGTACTCACAGGAACGAATCAGAGGCCGCGAGATTCGTACAGCCAGGTGGCAGCGTCGCAAGGGGGTGCGGTTGAGTTGGAAACGCAACTCCCACGTCTGCCCTGGATTTTTCACCATCTCTTCATGAAAGGCAGGACTCACTCTCAGAATGGCCTCATCAGACATGACCTGTAAAAATGAAAGTATGCACGCAGTTGAAATGTAAGAAAGGACCATAAGAAAACAGAATGAAGTGATCAGCATGCAAGGAAACCCTATCCCTTTCAGTCACAAATTACGATGAACTGCTGATAAATGCGTCAAAGCAGAATCACTTTATTCTGAGGTGCTTTTAATTGCATTGAAGCAGAGCCAGGCTCGTAAAATGATGCTTTGTGCAAATTCAAGAGTCTCCACAATTACACAGTAATTAAGTATTGCCCTATTGCACAATCAGGCATGCTGCATTTTTACTTTTTTTAACAAAAGGAATTCGATTTCCGGCTCATAGGACAAGCGCAAGTGGCTGCAGGCATTAAGAGAAAGAAAAAAACTATTACTTCGCCACTGCAGCTGTGATCAAACTCAAGACCTCGAGCTTAGCAGCACAACGCCAGAGCAACTAGGTTACTGCGGCGAGTGTCCACATTACTACTTGACAAAACTCACCGAAGAATTGAAAATCTTTTACCCAATCTACAGCTTTTGTGGTGCTGAAGATGCAAGAAATGTGGTGAAACTTAATTTTTGAATTGACATAAATAACTGGTGCCTAAAAAGGTTATACAGTAGAATCTCGTTGATATGATTCCGCATAATATGTTTTTCAGTATAATAAGCTTTTTGTTACTTACCTTTTCTTTTTCTATTATGTTTGCATAATATAATTTTCGGATGATACTATGTTCTATTTTCTGGTTCCCGTGAAGATCGTATCAACGAGATTCCACTATATTTGGGAAAGTGTACAGAGAGCAGTTGTCACCTGGTGCACGAAGCCTTCGAAATTGAGCTGGACACTGGGGGCATCTGCTGGCTGCAGCAACACTCTATCACCCACCCGGGGCGGGAACTGGGCCTCTTCCAGCCATGAGCTGAGGTTTAGCCGAGCGAGGCAGCCATCAATGCGCAGAGGGGCAGGGCAGAGGACTCGCTCCTCCAGATCACGGCTCAGCTGCACTTCCTCCAGGTGCAACAGCAGCTGAAGTTTCTCTACATAGTTTTCGGGACACAGAGGCTGCAAGAGATAAAAGGGACATCAGGTGATACACGCGGCAATTTGGGCGGGTTAGTGAAGAAGTAATATATAGGGCTATGTCTTATACATCAAATAGTATGTTATCCCGGTTAGTACATTTTTTATCGCTTTCTTTTCCAAATGCATGAACAAGGTTCTACTGTATATCTATTTTCTAAAAATATGGTTGTTACTGGGTGTGCTTATCCAGCATCATAGAGCATTTCTTGAGGGGAGACTCCAGCTGGCAGTGAACTAGGCTGTTTTCAAAAGCGATGAGCAGCGATGAGCAACACATACATCAACAACACAATGAAGCTGAGTAGTTTCACTGTGTGGCCGACGTCAGCAAAAGAAGAAAAAAAAAAGGCAAAAAAAAAAAAAACACTGACAAAGATGTGTTCCGTTACCATAACAGCAATATCAATGAGGTTATCAATGAGGTTCATACCTGGCGAAGCAATCCACTGACGAACCTCTCTAGTTCTCGAGTTGTCATCTTCCAGAATGCTGGGTTCACTGGAAAGTGAGGCAACCCTTCAGGAAGCTTTGCCTGGCGCCTGTTCAAAAAATGATGGCACAACAAAGCATTCGTTTGTGAACACACATTGCACAATCTACCGCTCTTTCCCCACTTCACGCCTTTAAATGCTAACGAAAGACCCGAAACTCAACTGAGAAATGGGCAGTATATTGGAGCACTATTTGCTCAATAGTCATACATACTGGTGCCATGGTTTAATGCCATAAAACGATAGGTGATGCTCACCAGCCTCGATCGGCTTTGTCATCAATTTCAATGCTAACTGATATATTTATTGATTAAGTGATTTATTTATTTACTTTAATGCCCCAAATCAACACAGGAGTTAAACGAGAGACAAAGTGCTCTCAGTTAATTTTGACCCTTCCAAGGCTTCTGTATTTTGTATTGTGACCCAAAACTTCCATATTTCACTCCCACCAAAATGCATTCACTGCTGTTGGGAATCGAACCCACAACCTCATGCTCAGCAGCTGAACACCCTAGCAACTGAGCCACTCTGCTGAGTACAAACCTCAAGTAAATGTATCAGAAAAAGCTTATTATCGCTACGAGCAATTACACCCTAAAACAGGGCAAATGGGAGAGAGCTCCCCTTTTATCAAGTTAGTAGCGCTGTTCACATTAAGGCTGTTTTGTGAAGCCTATGCTATCATTCAAGCTTGTGTGCTTTTATAAATTCAGAAATTCTACAAATTTGGCCTGCTATTTTAAAATAGCAGGCACAACCATGCCTTTATAAAAGGGGATGCGTGAGCGCATGGCCTGCAATTCACAGCGGCCACGAGGCGACTGTGAGAAGCTTTACACATGCTAGCGGTAACTACAGGTGCTGACTTGAGATTTATTTGCTCGACCATAGCCGCGACTTGTTCGTAGTTCTTCCAGCTTTCGATTGCTGGCTCTAGTAGCTGTCAAGCCTTTCCTAGTCGCCCACTGGCGGTGCGGACTGCAGGCCATGCAAATGCATGTCCTCTGTCATAAAGGCGGTGTGCACCAAAAGGAAAACAGATCTGCGAAGGATGCCCAAAAGATGACAAAAACTAAGCCACAACGGCAATTTCGGAAGAAAAAAAAGAGAAGTAATGTATAGCATCATTCCTACTCAAGTGCATTTTCTTACATGGGACATCGCTCGCCAGGCACAGTCCAAAGCTGTTCCTGGAATGCTCGACTGATGGTCTGCAATTTTTTTACAGATGAAGCCTTGCTCGATGGTGCCAGCTTTGCCTCCAAAGGGTCCACCACTCTTACAGTGGCAACACACTGGATGAAGAAGCCTTCCTCAAATTCCAGCTCTATTTTCTCGTTGCTTGTGCCTAGTTCGCTGGAAGAAGACAAAAGAAAACATGTGATCATACTTTATTACCATTTCCCGCTCTCTCTTCATTAAGCTTGACGTCATATTCCGCACATCCCAACATGGAGTGAATAAGAATATGTGTATGGCATAGTAATTCATTCTGGAGATTTACTAAACACAACATAGAGTGACCTGCATTCTTCCCTAAAACTTTACTGTCGTACCCCTCTTGGTGTTCACCTTGCAATCACCAGTGATTAATTGAAACCAATCTCAAAGGCAATGCTTTGCCAAACTACAGACACAAGAAATGACCAGGTAACCTTATAGCTGTAGACATTACTCACTGGAACGGGCACAGACGAAGGCAACTTTGCATTTTTTGCTTGATGAACCACGCAAGTAGCAGTGCAGAGTGTTATATCGAATGATCTGGACCATAATAATGACACATCTTAATGCGAGATTTGAGCAAAAAAAGAAAGCATCACTAAGCGCAAAATCTTTAAACATTCTTAACAAAAAAATGTAGGTCAATGTACATAACTTTCACTTACCATTATCTATACGTAGTACCCAAAAACTTATCATACTCCCTATTACTTGTGCAAAGGATGCCAGGCTGACATCAGATTGTCCACAACTTTGAACCCTCAATTGTCGAGACACAGCTAAGAGGCAGTGTCAAGCAAGCAATTTCAACAGGCACCATGCAACTCGTTAATTTTGCACACTCAAAGAAGGGGCAGAAATGTTGATTGCAAATAGCAGCGAATAAAGTAAGGTCAGCTAATGCTCTTTAAGGCCAACTGCAGAACCTATTAAAAATTAAACCTTAAACCTCTTTAAGGCGAACTGCAGGACCGCTTAAAAATAGGGGCGTGCGAATACTCAAATATCACCGAATCGAATAGTGAGCATTCCCCCAAATAATTCTATTCACAAATCTAATATCTACTATTCAATTTTTCAGATATTCAATATATTTGATGTGGAGACCGGTGCAATGCCACATGTCGCGTGCTCTGCGAAGCCCCTCTTGCTCGATGGCACGCACACGAGCGCTTCACTTCGTTTTTTAGCACAAAAGGAGTGCCAAGCGTACCGCAGACGGGGGCCGCCCCGGCTTATGTGGTGGTGGACTTTGTGACTGCTAGTGCTCCTCGATGTCAACCTGATGCAGTGATCGCACGTAACAGTGCTGCATCGGCTGGGGTCGCCTGTGTTGGTGCAAGGTTTGTCCAGGTCGACAGGGCCGATCAAAATGGCAGCGTGACGCGGACAGAGGACACGACAACAAAAAGTAGCGCATATTTCATGAAGTTCGAAGATCGAGCCGATTAGCAGGACCAACCACTGATGAGTCACCTGTACGAACATATTAGCGGCAAGCATTCCGTGACGGCTCGCAACCCGTTATCCCATCGGCCAGCGGCTAATTTTCATCACAACCACACTGCCAAGGCCATTAATCCTGAAGTGCTGCTTCGTCAGGCGTGGGCAACTAAAGTTATGGTTTGCCGTTCGTAGATGCACATTCATCTCTTTATGCATGTAGCTTCGAGCCACCTGTTACAAGGTTAGCTTTGGATTTACATGGTGGGCACGAAAGTGTCGTGACCCGGTTGCATGCATTTGCGTGGATGGCGAATGAACAAAGCGCAGAATGGGAGGGTCACGTTGCTCAAACTTGAACTTGCTCAACCGGAAATAGGTGACAACACGTCACAACATGACGTAGAGCCAGCGAAGGCGGAGCTTAGCCTCGATCACTCGGTGAGCGAGTTGAGGAGGAAATGCATGGCTAGAGAGGAGGCTAACTTGTAATCATCCGTAGCTCTCTTAATATGAGACGCTTCACTTAAATTGTGACGCGGATGTTTTACTGTAACTGTACCCTACGCATCTACAAAATTTGTCCAAACCGTTTCAGGGACCCTTTAATAAGAGTAGATCGCAATGTATATCTTGATTTCTATGTACTATCGTGAGCAATATGAGCTCGAACACGGGAGCGCGTGGAAAATAGCCTCGAAACCTAGATAGCGTCATACGTGGATGGCGCTGCCGAAACCGGATGGGAAAGGAGGGGGGCTCTTCCACTAACTGTTGGCACCCCCGCTTCGCTAGCGTACAAAAAAAAAATGATAAAAGAGGCGTATCCGAACGCTCAGCCAACACCGCCTAGATTTAATACAAGCATGACCTGTGCATTATGGCAGTCTGCGTCACAGCTGATATCTCAGCAGCTGCATAGCCTGATGGGTCATTTGATGTAGCTGAGCGCGTTGATGTGAATTGATATCACCGCTAGCGGCCAGTGACATGCTACAAGCTATCGTTTTGCAGCAATGATATCGAGGCGGGAGTGTGAACAGCCAGCGGAAGCGCGGCGCCCTTTCCAATTTGTTTCCAAAAGCGGCCGCTGCAAATCGGCCGATGTAGGGTTTGAGGCTATTTTCCACGCGCTCGCGTGTTCGAGCTCATATTGCTCACGATAGTACGTAAGCTTCTAATAGCTTGCTATATTATTGTTATGCACTGCTAGGAGACTCCTGAGCATGTGCAGCACTGTATTAGAGAGTTTTAGCTTGTCCGGTGTTCGAGTAAATGCGTCCTCAAAGTAGCGCCAACCGCACCCCTTCGCCTCTGCCTCCTCTCTCAGTAGCTGCAGCAGCGCCCCTACAGCGTCCAGGAGGAAACTACGGACGCGAAAGCGAAAGCGGCGCGCGGCCGCGCTCGGGCAGCCGCTCGGCGAACGGTACGCCGGTGTCGTCTGTGGAACGCGCGCTCGTTTCGCGGCTCTTCGGGTCGGCATCGCGTGCCAAAATAAACAACGCAGTGGACAGACAAAATGGCGCCTTCACTACCTTCAGAAAAGCTAGTGCGTCATGCTTGCAGATTCTTAGCGCCGCCGAGTTTACACGGCAATAGTGGCGCTGCCATCGAGAGCGTCAGCGCCGAGCGCGTCCGCAAGCAAACGGTCGGCTCTCGCATCGAGTATTGCTTGCTTGAGGTGATGTTTTTTGCAGTGCAAGCGTTTTTATTATTTCACTGGTCTACAAAGCACGATACTTGCCGTATTTATCTCTCGAACACTCTTCCAATGAATCGCTTTAGACCGCAGCGCTCTAGTCCGTTTAGCGGAAAGATTTGAACAAGCCCATCTTTTCGGCCAACAGCCGTGCCACCCCTCAACTGGCTCCATTTACAATCTGCAAGGCACACGGGAGAGGAGGAGCCTGCATGGGCGACACGAATGGCGCTACTTTAGTTTTTTTTAGGGACTTTAAGGAGGACTGCACGGTGCAGCCACCTGGTGGCACAGAGCTCAACCAGACAAACACAGCTAATATTGCAGTAACCAAGTGTATTTTACTTCGCTGCTGGTGTAAATTTTCGGTAGTGGCGTGATCGTGTTGCTGCCAAAAATTTACACCCACAGCAAAGTAAAATACACTTGGTTACTGCAATATTAGCTGTATTTGTCTGGTTGTGCTCTGTGCCGCCAGGTGGCTACACCGTGCAGGCCACTCACATTTATGCCTCCGCCCCTATTAGACCTACAGTGTAGTAGTGCCTGAGCATGATTTCCAAGATTGGGTAGTGCCAGCGGCATGCTGAATATTTTGGAGGCCATCATATCCACTAACCACCAAGTGTGTATGTTAAGTTCGACGACCTTTACTTGGATACTTTACTTGTATGCATGAGAACTAACTAAGAGGACGTTACAGAAACGTTTCCACATGTGTGTAGGCCCGGGAAGTGCCGCGCGCTATCGGCTAGCAAGATAGGCTGTTTAGAGCGGGGTGGCGGGCGCCGCTGAGCCGATGGTCATGGACCACATGTGCAGGATGTTTTGAACCGTCAACCACGGCAAACGGGTGCCGACAAACGCGCGTCACTTGCCGATCGTCACTGTTGTTGCCCCCCACCCACGGTGTCGGGGGAGCTGGACAAAGGATAAAAGGGCACGCGCCGGCAGCGCTCCTTGTAAGGCTAATGGGCAGATGGGAGTCGCGTCGCTCAGGTGGTCTTCGTCGCGTAGAGCAGGCTGCCGCCTGTGTTCAAGCAATTACACGGCGCATCCTCTAGTTTGCAGCTTGCTCGAGTGCATGGGCCGGGTAACAAGCGGATTCAAAATGGAAGGGAAATTCTTTTCCTGGCTTTTGTTTGTGTACTTTGTTGGTGCTGTTTTTGTGTTACTGGTTTGTTTATTTTGGTTTGCTCGTGTTTGCTTTGAAGTGAAGATACAACGTAAGGATTGGCCAGAGGAAAACGGGAAAGAGCGAAATGAACCAATAGGAGTGACTGAAAGAAAACTGTTGGGCTGATTTGAGCTAACCATTGGGTCGTGACAGTTGTATGCTTGTAAAACTGTTTGTGATTGTGAGAGTGCTCCGCCCTACGCTGCCGAGGGGCGGAGGAATGAAATTTTCGTGTGAACCGAATTGCTTAAAAGGGGGAATTCGGCCATGTTTTGGGGGAGAGCGATGGGATAGCGATGAGAGAGCTGGAGTCGATGACTCCGCGAGCTGTTGGCGAAATGTACATATGTAAATAAACCTGTACATACAGAGGAGTTGTTGCGAGCCTTGTATGCAACGTGTAGCCTGACAACGAACGAAGATTGAGGGCTAGGAGCCCGGATCAACAAGGGTGTCATCAGGAGCGACGGACGAGCAACGGCCTGAACTCGAACGGCGACACCCCCACGACCACGGAGGGAAACGTAACTGTGTACGTCATCTACTTATGTGCTAACGCATTAAACAGTAGAGCAATAAACATTAGAACCCTCTCTTTTTGAGAAATATGTAATATTCACTAAAATACTATATGTAGTCTGGCTTTTGCTACGTCGATAAATATTGCACCACCACCCCCATCCTCCTTTTCTTTATGATGTTATACTAATTGTTCTGTTTTCTTCTTATTTTTCTTGTTTATGCTGTTATCTGTGTAGTATTGATTTGCATTACTTGGATATTTATGTTACATTTTATACAGGAAATTCCTACGCTACATTTATATGCTCTATGTTGCTTGTATTGATACGTAGTACCTACATTCTATGTTATGGCAATTTCTTGTAGCAGGCGTGCAATTTCCGTTACTACTAGTTTATTATACAGCACTACTATATGTTATGTATCTATTTATTATCTATAATGTGCATTACATTATGTACTTGTCTTGTCGCTTTTCATGCACTGCCTCTGTGCCATTAAAGGGGGGCCCACAGCTTTTTCTGTTGGGTCTCATGCATCATGTAAAACTACTTGATGCAAATAAAGTTTGAAGTTCAAAATAGTGATTTTCGCAAAAAAAAAAAAAAAAACACTTTTTCTATTTTGGTCTTTTTGGATTCCTCAACATATATAAAGAAGCTCCTCGTACAGTTTGGTTGTCATCTGCACAACAGAAAAAAGAAAACTAGTTTTCTCTTTTTACCAGCAGTGCATGCGTTTCCCGTCAAAAGCACCTACGACTGCTCTTTTCAAGATGTGGTCATGGAGCAAGAGAGGAGCCGAATGCAAAGTCAATGCATGTGTTAGTTTGCTTCGCTGGCTTTCTAGTGATGAGAGACATTCTGTTGAGAGTATGCAAAATCGCACACAAAAGAGGGGAAAAAAAGAAGAAAAAAAAAAGAAAGGAAAGGCCCATTTTTGTCCACAGTGACTGCCAACTGCATATAAAACCGAAACTGAAGCTTGGATTGATGGAAATGCCCCTTGCTGCATTTAATTCTTCCCGCCCGCAGGGTCTTTGTGCCCAGTCTCATTTTTTTTTAATTGTTGGCACTGGACATCTTGGTATTGCTCTGCATTTTTCCACTAGTTCATTGCGACTTGCAGGTGTTCAATGCTGTGGTGGACTATGCCTGCCACGAAGTCTTCGACGTGGAAAAGCTTTGGGATGCAAAAAAGCACTGCAAAACAGAACCAATTGCCGCCGAGCTGCATTGAGTTGAAGGAGATGGCCTAATCCATGCAGCAGAGGCATTCGATCGAGCACCGGTGCCCGCAGAATAATATGAGATGTTTTGAATTCTTACAATCGATTTTTCTCAGTTTGCATGCACTTTTTGGCCAATTGGCAATTTGCACTTTTAGAAAAACTATTGCTTCAGAACTGCAAAGATGAAAAATGTTTGCAAGATTGTTTTTAGGTAAAAAATTTGTGGGGAACAAGGCTACAGACATCTTGAATATCTAAGTTGCCGCTATCATGAAAAAAGCATAAATTTCTGAATTACAGTAACAACCACAAAAAAACTTACCTAGCTTTAAAGTTATACAATTTCTATAAAAAAAAAGGAATAAAATTGCAAGCTGCTGCCACTATCCTGTAATAAAAGGCGTCCTGAAGATACTTATTCATTAAAATTTTATCTATATATACAATTTTTTTTAATTATAGTTTGCTTAAGGTGACAGTCATTTGCTCAAAGGGCACACTCATTTTTTTTTTTTTCATTTAGGCTAGGGTAATGAAACTTACTAAATATTCTAATGAGAAGACAAAACATCGTGCTAAATTTAGTTAAAATCGGTAGAGTGTACTAGAATGAGGGAGTGGGTCCAGCAGACGCCTTGGCAAGCGCAGAGGGTGAAGCAAGAAACGTTGAAATTGTGGTGGCGCTGCCATCGCCTCATTCTGAACCAATAAACGTTGGCTCTGGCTGCTTCGGCAGCGCTCACTGGCTGAGGCGATCTCACGGGCTGAGTAGCTGTCGTTGCGTCGTTTGCATTCTTTCCGCTGCTCTTTTTCCATTTTATTTACAATAGATCGGTGGGGAATAATATCAGCGTTGCCGCCACTGAGTATCCGCCTGTCAAAGCTCCATGCAGCTGTGGTAGGGTCTCCGACGTGACAAGCGTGCAGCCGGCGCGCGGGGCCGCTCATTCGGGAGAAAGCGACGGTGGCGCCACCAACCTTTCAATAAAAATAGCCTCAGCGGGGGGAGCCTGCATTGGACCCACTCCCCCCAATCTAGTACACTCTAAAATCGGCATGTCGGCTCAAATGTGAACTTTCAGCCACGCATCACCCATTATTTAGCACACAATGTGCACATACAGCATGTTCCCCGTTCAGACAACCATTAAACAGCCTTGAAAATCTTTTACATTTTTACATAAGTTCACCTGGACAAAAGTGCACTAAGCCTATGAGAACATAAACAAAGGACAGCAAACTGTTCAACTTATTGAAGAATTTGGCATGACATAGTTGTAGTTAACTGCATTTCAGCCATTAAGGCAGGATGAAATGCATGCTGAGCTCACAGCACACTACTTACCTGGCTTTACACACAAGATCCAAGTTGTACTTGTCACCTGATGCAATCAAGTAGGGCTGAAAGGCTTTAGCTAGTGCCACTTGCTTGGCTGCAGAATTAAACTTGCATGAAACCAGCAGGTGTGGCCTGTCCGTCGCATTCCTGTGCATGATAAAAGGAATGAGACACATCAGCACAGCAATACAACTTGTTATTTCTACACAAAGAGGAATACTATCAGTAATTGCTAATTCAACAAAAGCACCTAGCTGAAGTTCTCTTTTGACAATCATCCCATCTACTATCAGTAATTGCTAATTCAACAAAAGTACCTAGCTGAAGTTCTCTTTTGACAATCATCCCATCTACTTTAGCATTCTCACAAGATTGTGCAGACGACCCAATGCTTCAATGCATTGAACAACAGTCGATTTCCATTCGCTCAGCATTGCATAATTCAATCTGCCTTGCCATTCAATCTTGTTAAAAAGTTCCAAAAGGCAGCTGTGGTCTTGGCTTTAATTACAATTTAACTTTCACGTAAATTTTTTTTTCAGATAACAGTTTCTATGAGGCCAAATTAAGGGTAATTGACTGTATTACACAGAAATTATGGGGACAGCATTCCTCATGTGACTGATTAATGTAACACTGCTCAGTCCTGCCTTGTGGCGTTACATTTGTTTTTCAATAGGCACTACCGTTTCAAAGGCTTATAATCCACTTACAGCACAGATTGTCAACATAGGCATATAAAAAAATATTATGCCTTTCCCCGAGATTTACATGCTTTATTCTTCATGGTAAAAGTTCTCCTACAACCCAGCCCCAGCATTACAGCTGCATTATAGTAGTATCTCAGTGATAGCAGTATGTATCTCTAAAAGTGATCGCTCAAGTGTACCACCTTGTTTGCTTGGTATCTGTGGCCAATGAAGCGCAAATGACGACAAAGATGTGTCACTTCCATTATAAAAGCTCATTAAAAAAGGTTTTTCTTGTGCTGTTTCTAACAATAAACGTTCATTTCTCCTCCTCCCCCTCTTGTGAGAAAGTTCTGCACATCTTGTGTGTGTGTTTTTATCGCAAACAGGGTACTTTTTTCTTTTATAAATTGGGTACATATTACATTTTGGTACACTTTTATTTTGTTACGATAAGCCCGTGAAAATAGGGTCGTGTTAGAATCATGCAAATGTGGTAATTATAAGATATAACGAAGTTTCTCGCCAATATCAGCAAATAACAAAGATACATATACACTGAATATCAAACATAATGAGGGTATGTTCGTGTTGGATGCGACTTTTGTTAAAACGAGGTTCAACTGGGGATAACTTAGTTGTTATAGTGTGTCAGTGGTATCCGTGCCTGTGCAGGCTAGTTCAGTGGCAGCTTGAGCCCTGCCACCAGAAAAAAAATGGATGAATTTCACCGACCCTTCACTTACCGACATCTAAGACAGTCTTTGAGAGAAAAACATTGTGGATTACTGCTGTGCTGAGAATAAAGCTGTGAATGAATGCTGCATAATGTACCAGCAACTAGTACAGTGCAAGCTATGCAGTGCAAGCATATATTGCCTGCTCTTGTCTCCAAAACACATGCCCAGGCACTATCACTTGTGTAGTTTGTGTCACGTATGTTACAAACCTAACACAAACTGCCAAGCACATTCAGCAATATTTCAATGGTTAGAATGGACACTAAGGACACTAAACTAAGGACACTAAACATCGAATGCAAGTGCAGCAAATGCTATCACAATTGAAGAAAAAGGGCTGCTAAACTGTTTTGAAGGGCAACTGCAATCAAATTTTGGGCCACGTATAAAGCCTAGTTTCTGATAGTGTAGATATATAGCAGCCTCCAACCAAAATTTTAAGTTTGATATACAAGTGGATGTGTCATGGAAAGCTCGCAAATGTAGACATTTCTGATACCTAAACTAACCCCCCCCCTTCAACGATGTGCTGAAAAATTTCAGAGGAAAGTGCTGGGACTTTCGTCATATCTGCCAACCACCAGTTGCATACATCATCTGCTTAGTTGCTATTCAAAGGCTGCTAATAAGAAAATTGGACAATTACCAGCCTTGCAGCTCTGCCAAGATTGCTTAAGTTGTACACACTACTCATTTAGTGTTACCAATTTAGCCCAAGAAAGTTTCATTGCAGCTGAGCTTTAAGCATTCAGAAAGGTCACAGGACTACTATGAGAAGCGGTGATGAAGGGAGTAACTGAACTCACGTGATGCAAAGCTGCAAAGAGTGGCTCTCCCCAGGACTAATTTCGCCAAAGTCAACTTCCTTTGGAACATCAAGGCCATCGGGGATATGACAGCTGCAGAGAAGGCACAAAGAGGAGGTGGCTTAAAACTGCAGCAGCTTACTTAGAAATTGAGAAGTAGCTGGTACGAGGGGCGTACCATAATGAATTGCACTTCATTTTTCTTTTTTTTGGCAGACAGAAAGGTGTTACATATCTCTTTGAATTCCACTTTCTCAACGTAATCACCCTGGAGAGCAATGCATTTCTCCTACAGGTGAGGGAGCCTTGCTAGTAGGCCCTCTTGGAACCACTTCTTTGGAGTGCTGCACACCTAAGCCTGGATAGCGTCTTGCAGCCCCTGTATGTTAACGAAATGCTGACAACGCGGGGGTCTCTTCATGGCTCCAAACAGGTGATAGAAAGCGCCAAGTGGGGGGAATTCGGAGAATGTGATGCGCCTTTCCTACATAATGATGCCTTCCACCCACACGATGTTGAGTGGTGGTGCGAGGAAGCAGCATCTTCGGGATGCTGCTTGCTTGCCAGACACTGCCACAAGTCCCCGGTGAATCTCCGAACTCATGCCCTCCTTCCATAAGAACCACGACGTCCAGCGCTGCCTTTGTAAGTCTCTCTCCATGCTGTCCGCTCGGCTACTGACGCGTGTGGGGAAGGTGTGAGCTGGCGACCACAAAATGGATTCTGCCGGCACATGCTGCCGTCTGGTGCTGAAACAAACTCCCAACAACTCATGACAGGCACGCCGACTGATAGGGAGGCTTATGCGGTGCAGGAGATTCACAAGTGCAATTCATTATGGTATGCCCCTTGTATATGATAATGCACCATTTCGTCTCATTCAAATGGTGTTTGAGGGGGCAGCTTATTGCCCATGCACAAACTGCATCTGACCCGGCAATGTCAAATGACAATGAATTCAAACAAGAGTGAATCAGTGGCAGCTAGATAAATGTGCATAAGTCATACCAAAAGTGCAAACAATAGAAGTTCATTTGGAAAGCTACGAAGACATAGCACAACAGTGATGCAGAACATTGTGGCAACCTGAGCTGGGTTATTATTTAAGGCCAACAGTGACGCAGACCATTGTGGAAACCCGAGCTGGGCTATTATTTAAGGTCCCCGTGCCCGTCACTTAAGCCAACACTGACTTTGTGGTGACACTGTCTAGCAGTGCTGTCTAAGGACTGTGCTATGTCATGAAATGCCTATGACTGGCGTGCATGCAAATACTCACAGCTTGCTTGCAATGATACCATTGTGGCAGGATGGGCTGGACGGCACTGCCTTCTCATCATACACCTCCAGTGACACAGCCCGCCATGCAAGGCTGCCCTGGTCACTTTCGATGGCATGAACTGCGACTTGCAGCCCAGCTTTCAATCTTGCTGCATCAGTTGGCCACTGGTCCGTTGAGAACGCTATCTGATGAGAGGAAAAAGGAAAAACAAAAATACAGTTTTATGTGGTGGTGATGACAGGAAGACAAGGCACTCGGATGTAGAAAACCACAAACCGTCTATAGGAAAAACTCATGTCCTTGAAGACGGGTAAAGCCGTATACGTAGTTAGTGACCGGTTCAGAGTGCAGTGGCAAACAAACGAAGAAAGTCTGCAGACATGCACCTGACAGTTCTTGCGACTCGTTTATATTCTACATACACATACTGTACATTCAAACTGCATGTGTGCATTTGTGCTCGCTTCCCATACAGCAGTCAATCAGTGTCATTAATTTGCCATTTTCTAGCCTGGCAGCACCCAGTTGAAGGTACACTAAGGAGAAACACTAAATCAGTTCAAAAATTTCAAACCTAGAAAAATTTATTTATGTTAATTTTACGGTATTTATTTTTTTTTGCCAGAACTTCAGCAGCCTGTGTGAGATCACGAATTTCAAAGAATTTTCTTGTATTTTGGCAGTTGTAGTGCAGTAGAAGTTTTCAAATCTTGCCAAGTTCAGTTTGTGGCTTCACTAGAATGCGATGTAGTCCATCTTTACCCATAGAAAGCTAACTTGGTCTGACCAGATGCTGTCAAAACCCATGGCATCACAGCGAGCAACATCGGCACCCATCTTTCGTTTTTGTATTTTTTTCTGGCTTATCAAGCCAGCATGTCATGATGAGAGAGTTTTTTTTCAGTAGGTGTAGAAAATTTATGTACTTATACAACTCAACTTATACCCGTGTCACACGGCCAAATTTAGTGCCACTTTGAGCAAGTGCACTTCGGCGCAGTGAGTGTCACTTTGGCGGCACGCTGTTACACGAGACATAAAAGTGTCCTTTGAAATTGATGACACTGGCAATGGTTGATCGGAAGGCACAACATATATTTGTGATTTTAAGCATTGCCAGCCATATAACCATGTGCTATGGCTAAAAACAGCATTTAGAAAAGCTTTGGTGCAACTGAAATAATTCAATGCAACCGCAATAACATGATGAATCTTCAGGAGCCAAGATAGCGGAGCGTCGCATCCAAGGTATCACAAGAAAAATAGCCGATTTCATTGCAGATGGCACAAGAACGGATCGCGAGCATTTCGAGCGGATTACGGTAGCACTTATTTGTCGTTTACGGACCACTCCGACTCCGCTCACTTTCTATGTGCTCAGACAATACACAGAATCGTGTCAATGTTGGATATTCAAGAGCGCATCTTGCAAAGACGCAAGCGACACACAGTCAGCTTGGCTGCACTGTCACGCTCTGCTCGATTAATTTGGTAGCTGAGCAAGGTCAGCGTTCCACCTTTAAAGGGACACTAAAGGCAAATATTAAGTCAAGCTAAAGTGATGTATTAGTGCACGAGTATCTCTAAAGCGTCAATATTATCCCAAGCAGAGCCTTAGTAATAGAGAAATTAAGGTAAATGTAGGAAACGATTAGCGACTCCCCCGGGACATTCAAGTACTCGCCCGATGACGAAGGCACTCCTCATTTAAATTCTGTCACTAGTACTGAACCACTCGTTATAAAAACATCATTGTACTGTATTATAAGAAAGAAAATACTACTTCACCAGTTCTATTACACTTTTACAAAAAAGAACTAACTGACATTACACCGTCGACAACAACGCGGGCGGTCAAAAGGTTTCGTATTCGCTCGACTCTGCGCCGCCCGCACTTTTGCGTTTCAGTTTTTCTGTTATCGTGTAGTGTTGCGCTTGTTTTTCTGGCTCGCGAACCTCGCACTAACTGCAAGTAGCAGAGAATTCCACTTCCATGCGACGTCGCGGAATGCCCGAACGGTCTACGCCACTTTACCAAAATCAGCTGCAGCGCGCACCGTACAGCCATCTGTCGGGCGCCGTTACACTCACCAACGGCAGAAAATGGCGTATGCAACGTCACCACTCCTCGGTTGGCGTGGCGGGTGATTTGAATTGCAATGAAGGTATTTGGACCCTTCAGATCCAATTTTCTCGTAAACTAAGTCTTTTCTTTGCACAAGACAACCGTTTTCAGGTTTCTGGAAAGGTATTTAAACAGTCCACGTCGACTTAGTATTTGCCTTTAGTGTCCCTTTAAGTCCACTCTACAAAACATTGCGTTGTTCGAGCGCGCCATGAACACGAATTCCAGCCGCTTCCGATTACCTGCCACGGGCCGGCTACACGGCTTTTGTACCACATAGACAAACGTGTCACCATCCTAAACAGCAAGAAGCAGTACTATCGAGGCACCCTGAGTGCCTTGCTATCCTCATCCAACCATGCCGTCATTGATGCTCCGTAATAAAGCGGCATCCGTAATAAAGTGGATGCCCATTAAACTCTGAAAAATGATGGCATCTACACAAGTATGGTGCCTCACACAGGAATGAATAACTTTGCGGCCATTACACATAACAAGCTGAGGACGACAATAAGAAGTTATTTTGTAACAGTATATGACATTTTATAATCTTACAACATTTACAATCACAAAATGGGTGGTTTGAAATTACTGCTGATTCCGCTTTGAATATTAGTCTAGTTATCGTTTAACCAATGCTACCGAGGCTACGCACTTCGGCGCAGCGAAGTTAGTTTGGCGAAAGCACTCGCCAACAAATGTGCTTTGCAGCAAGTGTCACTTCTTTCTGAGGTTTTACGTGCCAAAACCAGTTCAGATCATGAGGCACGCCGTAGAGGAGGGCTCCAGATTAATTTTGACCACCTGGGGCTCTTTAACGTGCACTACAACGCAAGCACACGGGCGTTTTTGCACTTCGCCTCCATCGAAATGTGGCTGCCGTGGCCGGGATTCGATCCCGCGATCTCGTGCTCAGCAGCGCAACGCCTTAGCTGACTGAGCCACCGCAGCGGGTGCAGCAAGTGTCACTACGCATTCCCGTGTGACAGCATGCGAATGACACTCACAGCGAAGTGCACTCGCTCAAATTGCACTGAAGTTGTCCCGCATGACACAGGTGTTATTTGTCCCTTTAGCAGACCTATAGAAGTGGTGGATGCATCAAATTATCTAGTCTGCGCATGCGAGCACTTGCATTGCCTCATTGCACTTTTCTCTGCAGGCGTATATCTGCAGTGCACTTTTGGGTGGAATGCACAAATGCTTTTCACACAGAGCTACCACTGCATACTAAATGTGTGTTGTATGTAAGTTTGTGTAGCCATGTAAGAGAATCTGATGACAAAGAAAAGCAAGCAAGTTTCTCTCACCTGCTGTTCAATGATGCCACCTGTAGATGTGAGGCGGGTCACCTGTCCTATAATGTGCTTCGATCGCAAAGCTTCAACTGCAGTTGCACTGCCAGTCACTTTGTCAAGGTGCAGGCGCACCCAATCACCCGAGCACACCTCAAAGTCTGGCTCATACCCTGCCTGGGGACAAAGCAAAGTTGGTAACTTAGCAAGAAAGTCACTAAATTTCGTGAATTTTTAGTCACCCGAATGATGACATTGCCTTTCTAGAGTCTTGTCAACTTTCCTAGTGACCTTTTCAGTGATGTAGGGAGCCAGCTGGTCGCCCTGGTAAAATTCCTCGAGGGATGTTGACTAAGTGAAATGCCTCGCCTACATATGATCTCAACAATGATGTAAGCACTCCCATTTGTCATTACTTCTAAAGACATACCAAAGAGCTGATTAGTGAGCCACCTTGGTCCATAAAAACTGCTTTTCTATACTCGTGGACAACTTTCCGTGCAATGAAGAGAAAGCTAGGGAGGCAAAGCACGCACAAGTAAGAGCGCTCCTCTAAAAAGTCCCACGTTCTCATCTGTGTTAGTTTAAGCTGGGAAAAAAAAAGATCCACGTCTCATTTACAACAGCAAAACAAGACAAAATGCACCACTGAGCGTTAAATTTAACTTGTTTTCCTGCTGTTCTCTTCTGTGTTTGGGAAAATGCAAGACCGTTGCACATAGAAGCTATGCTATTCAGTATCTGTTCCAAGAAACAAAAAGCACTGCCAAATGCTGCCGAACTACTTGGGGGCGTAAGACGTGTGCAGAAGCTCTGTCGCCACAAAAAGTTGACTGCGGGTACAAGCAAAGCACAATCTTGAGACCTGGTACCATTTTCGAAAATTAAGGGTTGCTTTCCTTTTCACAATCGCCACTACAGGAAGTTAATTTAAAGCTATACTATAAAAAATTAAGAGGAAGATGTCTAGGATCAATTAAAGGGGCTCTGAACCGCCCCTCGAGCTTGGTGAAATAACATAGTCCGCAGGTGGCATACGCTGCTGTGAACATCTCAACCAAGTTTTGCTGTCGTACGCGGTGCCTCACAAGCAGATCGCGAAGTCAGCTTTCTCTCAAACAGAAGCCTGCTCCTTACTCTCTTCTGGACGCTTTTTTTCGTAATAAAGTGGATTCCCATCTACAGCTGCTATTTATTGGTAGCTGCGGTCGGCTACCGCGGCTGCCGGGGGAGCTGCCACAAGTCCACTGGCTAAGCGCACTGTGGTTCGCTGAGGACAACCGCGTTTGGCTTACGTTTAGCGCATCGTAGGCACCAAATCGGAAGTCGTGGTGTCTTGTTAGCAACCAAAATGAAATTTGAACTGCACTTTAACATATATAAAGACAAAATTTTGAGCAAGTAATCATCATCATCAACATAATTTAACGACTTTCCACTACAAATGGAGAATTTTGTGCCACAACCTGGTTACGTAGATTTTTAAAAAAGTTACCGACACTCGGACACAGATTACAATCAGACCAGCCCTAACCCTTTCAGACGCTGTGTACAAATTGGATCAACAGCAAAAGCAGCGATGAAAGTAATGATATTTAAAATATGTCGCATATATATTGAAACACTTATGGTTGGAATCATGCTGCAATTTTGGATCACATGTGCAAAATGTTTTAATAAAATGAATAGGAAGGTAGACAGTTGAGCATTTTTGCTCGATGTCAGTGTGTTGTTGTATGTAGTGGGTTCACTTATTTCATTGCTTTTCACGATATCCTGCACTAGGCATAATTTTCAAGAGGCTGGATAAGTGTTCAAGCTTTTTAATACACAAAAAGTTTATGTTCTCACATTTGATATTCCTGCAGCGAGTTTTCGCGTGGAGTCCACATTTTGTAAACTTGACAAAACTCACTAAAGAATTGAAAATTCCTAATCCTTTCTGCAGCAGTACACTTTCTATGATTGTTAAGATGCAAGAAATGTGGTGAAAGTAAGTTTTCACTCAACAGGATAAAGTGTAGTCTTAAAGGGTTAACGTACTGGCAAAGCTCATGCAGTGATTTTTTATCATTTGTAAAATTTCTCTAACAATAGGGGGCGTCCATATTTTCCTTTGCATGACAGTGCATAGATGCATGCACTGATGGTGTGCAAGATGGTGTGTAAACACCATCCTATGCACTGCGGGAACTGTTGCAAATCCAATCATGAATGATACTTTAGGAAAGTGGCAGCGCCACCACAAAAAAAGAAAATGAAGAATACCAGCGCAGGTGTGGTCCGAAACAGCTAGCGGAGGTTCGGACTCGGGCCTTCTCCACGGCACTAAGAGCACAGGATACTCCAACTACCTGGTAATGGGTTTTGTAGGAATGAGTTTGGAGATGATTACTGCTTACAAGCTAAAGAAAAGACGAGGGGATTTAGAATTTCTCCTTCCTTCCTTTCTTTTTTTTTTTTTCATTATGCTATAACACCTACATAACTGTGATGGCTTCTGTCATTGCCACTGCACAGTGTCCTAGGTTGTGGCTGGGTTGCTTAGATGTCGATGGCCAGGGAATGTACCGCGTGGTGCTGCATAACCATCTTTATCAGAACACCACCAGTTTCTCATTTACTTGAAACCAATACGACCACTAAAAAAGTCTAGGGGACATCACTATCACAGCTGAAATCATCCCATCATCAGTGCAACATTCAGACTGCAAAGTCTTGGTGTGGCAGACTCCCTATATGGATGACAGGTAGTGACTCAAACCACTTGGCCCCAAACGTGTCTCAGAACCATCAGGTGAGTGAAGGCAACGAGCTGCAAGGAGCACACAGACAGCCTGATATGAGGTCCAAAGGTTGGCTAGTTGTTGAGCTGTCATTTTTGTGGTACGAGAGTTAGACCAATGCAACAAAGACGACAGGAATGACAGGGCAGAAATAGTGAAGCCACATGCCTTCCTTGCTGATATGTAAGCGCTTGGGTGGGAGAGGAAGAGAACATTTCGGGGCTGTTCCCGGTAAAGATGTGGACTCCTAGCTGTGTCTTCGTATTTGCCCTGAAGTTTCTGCCATCACTCCAATAACTATGAAGTCAGCCACAGCCCCACAGTTGTCGCCTGCGTGGACTGCCACCCGAATGTCGCCCCCCTGTCGTCCAGACTGAAAAGGATGTCGACTAGGACTAAAAGCCAGGTGAGCCTGACTCACGATACCCATCTGCTCCGCCCCCATGGGTTCTCGATGCGTTGCAGCTACCTAGATCGTTCCACAGAGATGTTTTTGCGGATGACGAAGATTGGCTAGACCATTTCAATCGAGTTGCCAGTTTCAACAATAAGAATGATGTTCGGAAGCTGTGGAATGCCTCCTTCACTTTGGATGACTTCACACGAACATGGCACGAGAACCACGAGGGCTCCTTTATGACCTCGCACGAATTTCTCCAACAACTCCACGAAACGTATCGCAGTGCCGAACAAAAGGAAAGAGCTATGCAAGCCATCTCTTGCAGAAACTAGCAACCCAACGAGGGTGCTTCCATGTTTGTCGAAGACATGATTAGTCTTTTCAGGCGAGCAGACCCTGCAATGCCAGAGGAGAAGTTGCAATACTTGATGAGAGGAGTGAAAGAACAACTTTTCGCCGACTAGTACGCAATCCCCCGACAACCGAGGCCAAGTTCATGAGCAAGGCGACCACGATGGAGCGCACTCTTCCGCAGTGGTCGTCCCAGTACAAACGCCATGACATTGCGGCTACAGCATGCTCTCTTGGATCTGACATTGAGAAGCAAGCCCTTGCGGACTTCATACCCAATGGCATGTGACAATAATCTCTCCACTGTCTGTGATCTTTGGTGCACAAGTTTGATTACCTTGCCGAACTGATAAAGAAGGGTATGTTTCTGAGAGTCATGCATAGAGTTTCGGGAAACTTGATGCTGCCATGCCAGGAAGTGGTGGCTTCGCACTGACACCCTGCTTAACTCTTGTCTAACAGCTAGAAATGTGCTCATTTTCGGTGCTTTTATGTTTTAACATTTTATTTCAAGACGCAGTAGTCGCAATGTATACCATGATACATAAAATTATAACCTGATCACTGGTGTTTTGAATAGATGTAAAGCAGTAATAATTGCTCAGACAGTTTATCTTTTGAGAATTCCTATGTGAAACTTCAAAAAAACACTTCAATGAACATGAATGAAAGTAATAATTTGCTATATTTAGTAGTACTGAGAGTGAAAAAAAAAATTGAAATATAGAAAATATGCACCCGGCTCCTGGTTCCCAACTATTGTAAGTCAGACCACACAAGAAAATTACTATAAAGGTTTGTTAGCATCAATACTAGCCATAATGATGCCCATGCTATGTGGGAAAGCAGTAGCCTTCCAAATGTGAAAACGGGTAAGTGCCTTTCGTGCGGGAGCATTTGTTTATATTCATTGGATCAGGCCCCTGATTCGCTTTTTACTGCTTTCTTGAGGCTCGTGAAGCAATGGATGTCAGGTCAGGGAGCAGGCAGAAGCCTCCTCATACTTGATTATTGCGTTCAATCAGCTTTGTTCAATTCCTGTACAGTATTGCACACTATTGTGCAGTGTTGCACAATACTGTACAGTATTCAATAAGAAGACTTGCACAGGCAGTTTTCAAAATGTAAGAGATTAGATTGCTAGTCCAGCTTTGGAGGTTGGTCTGAAGTCGACGGCATGCTCTTGTGTCAGTGGAAACCCCACACAACGGAAAGGATTGTTTGTAATAATTTGTACGTATGCTGTCAAAACGCTGATGGAGAAATGCAACCCTTGGCAAGAAAAGTAATGTTGCACTTCATATCAGTTGAATGCAATTATCAAAATAACACGCACTCATCTACCATTGTTTGAGCTATTGATAAAGCAGCCTAAACGTGGATTTGAAAGTTAAGACAGCTGGACAGAAGCTTCTGTCTTCACTGCCACTGTCATTGAAAAATTATGTTGCCAAATCGACCAAAGTGCAAATTTAGCATCGTTTTGTTGAGGAAGAGCTACAGTACAGTACAGCTAGCCCCCAGTACAGTAAACTGGGGGCTAGCTTTGGCAATATCTCCAGTTGCAGTTTTATTTTCTCAGACTCCCCAATCTACGAAATATTATCAAATCTGACCTATAGTTGAAGTTCAGTCATCACTTCAGACAGTGCTTAGCGTTGCTAGTAGGAGAATTCCAACGGAAATGCTAACCTGTAGAAAAATTTATTTCTATAGGCCCAGTAAGGTAAGAGTTGCTTGCAGAGCCAGCATACTAATAAGACCCATCTGGTGAACAATGGTCATCAAGCCTAAAAAATGTATAAAATGCATTTTTTTAAATTTAATAACACTCTTTAAAACTTTCTGCGAACCACCAAATTGTTGTGAACAGATTTCGTTGTTGCAATATCAGCAGTTCATTTGTTATTTTCTGTTGTCTGTTACCGTAGCATTTTTTTTTCTTTTTCTATTTTTGAGTTGCAAGATTTGCATGGCCACAGAAAGTTTATATGAAGCTTGAAATTTTTTGGAACAGAAGACAAGCGTGCCTTGGTTGTCTTCCATGCGACGCATCACTCCTGGTGCTGCTAGGAAAAGAAATCGCACAGGCGCTTGCGGTAAAGCATTTTTATCGAGCTGTGCCAACGTGGGAGAGGCCACCAGAGGTTTGAACCCTTCCTCGCAGTTGTCAGTACCAAGATGAAGATCCAAACAAGACTTACTGGGTATGGGCAAATTGAAACATTTTTATGAAGATTCTATTTTAAGAAATCTCTATTTGTGCAGCCATGACCATGTTTTAGGCCCAGCCATGTTTCAGAAAAGCCTTTGGAAGACCCATAGCCCGTGATTTTCATAGTGACACAGTGTCAGTTGGGAAACTTGCATAGAAGGCAGTGGCAGATTTCTCTCTGTATAATATTGCAAAAACTCCGTGCAGTTATGCGCTTGGCGAAAAAAAAAAAAATAAGTGACTATAAAACATACCGACAGCTGAACAGGTCTGGCGACGTCCAGGAGGTGGAGGCAGTGGTCGCCCAGTTTTGTAACCTTGGCCACAATGCTGGAAGGCGGTGGCTCGGGTAGCACCGACAGCTCTCTAACTTGCCGGCTGGTGGCATGGAGGCGGAAGAGCACCTTGGTGGACACGGTCAAGTGCTCGCCCGGTGCCAGGCTCAGCCTGAAGTAGTGCTCCTCATTGATGATCCCATACTGCCGGATGGGGTTCAGGTGCGTGATTTCGCCAAGGATTGGCTCTTCGTTTCTGCGTGGTATATTAATTTGAAACTGAAGTTGTCTCGAAACACCATACTCGCCGATACTAACCTGACGTCATGACATGGAGCAAAGTTTGCTGATGTTACGTAGCAATAAGGCTACATATAATGATGGTGCTCATAGAAAAATAAACAAGGAAGCTGCACACCTTCATTCTGACTGCACTCATATGAGGCAGCCATAGTGATAACAACATGAAGCATCCACCTTTTGGGTACCGAAACTAAATCTGGTTTGTAGGAACATGTATTAGACTAAATTATTTAGGCTGCTCTGGCATTTGCCATTATTTTTTCTAAGGCTTACAGGGTTTAGACTAACACTGCAAAAAAAAAAAAAGAAAGAAAGAAAGAAAAGGCTGGAAAAGAAAATGGTCGAAAGGGCAAGTATGCAGTGTTAAAAATTATTGTTTTGCCCAAAGGCGAGGCATTACAAGTGATAGCAAGGTTTAGAGTTGAGGTGAGAAGGTGTCTCAATGACTGCGTGATGAAAAGCGCTGAGCAGGAACGCTAACATGTTTTCGCCCAACGCTGATGCCAACAGCGGTAGCCACAACACTGCCCAAGCTCCGGCAGGGCCGATTGAGCGGAGCGTGTCAGTCGGTGCACCCTCTTGGCTTCGTCGCTTTTGGATTCTGTCTCTGGAGTAGAGCACTGCACGGGCCTGATTTTTCGGCCCGAGCCCGGCCCGGGCCCGCTTTACGAGGCCCGAGCCCAGCCCGGGCCCGTAATACAAAGCCTGAGCCCGGCCCGGGCCCAGGCGTACATGACCGAGACCAGCCCGGGCCCGGCCCGGGCCCGTGGTTCCAAGCCCGGGCCCGACCCAGGCCCGTGTTACTGAGCCCGGGCCCGGGCCCGGGCGTTCATTACTAAGCTTAGCTAGGGCCCGCGTGTGCATGACCAGGCCCGGCCTGTAAGAAAAAAAATTCTTTTTTTTTACTTACAGATTGTACCGTATCTGTCAGCCTCACCTTCTCGAGGTTTAATCAGCTGCAGTATATACGCAATAAAAGGCCGAAATCTTTGTTTCTCCCACGGGAACATCAGTAATCCGGCCCATTGCCTGTGCTACTATTTTTTCTGGTGGTGCGCATGCCTTGATTTGTACGATATCGTTCTATGGTGTCATTTAGAATGCAAATATACAGGGCGTTTCATTTTAGCAGAACCAAATTTTTAAAGATTGCCTGTGGCAGATAGCACAGTTATAATCCTTGATCTAAACTACTCGATGAGGCGGCCATTACTTCCACGAGAAATCAAAACGCCTAATTGAAGATTTACTATAATTACGCTAATGAATGTTTAATGAATTATTTTATGGCACATCCTTCAATCTACGAATTATAGCCGTCGAGTTCGCAAGGCGTATCCACTTGGAACGAATTCTCAGGACTAAACCAGTTTCGAGATAATAATTTTCAAAGTGTCCGACGAAATCAATCAAACCAAATCAATTTATTGTCCAGTTTACATGCTGGACGGTCATTTTGGACTAAAAGCTACATATATAGCTTGACGTGACCCATAAGACCAGGCAAGGCAATAGTACAGCAAACAGTGTGCACACATGCACAATAATTCACATATATTTCCAGCTATCGCTGGAATTCCTCATAGACGAAATAGCTATGAACGGAAAGAGAAAGAATATTTGCGTCACAGCGAGTTAACAGAATTGGAAAAAGTTTTTACAGAATGCATTTTAAACAACACTACAATAACAATACTAGCTATACAAAACAACGCAACACCAGCTATACAACATAGCATGAGACTGAATTTTACAAGGTCAACATTTGCTAAGAAAACGAAATAGCATTTACATTATATACTCAGAACCATACACAAAGGCAGAATAATAATCCCATCAGATACATTACAAGCGACCAAAGTGTCAGCTGAGTTCTTTCTTACTGAAATTATCACCATTTTTGTATCTGTACAAAGTGAATGATAGGTAATGTATTAACGACTGATGGTTATAGAGTGTTCTGAAGTATGGAATTGACCATATCTCAGGATTTCTTGTGTTGGCATTAATGTGACGACGCTCTAAAGAGGCTAATTGTTTTATGTAGTTCCAAGCTAATTCTGACATGGATGGCCTAATGGATGGTCAAAATGCCTAATTGAATATTTAACGTAATTACGCAAATTAACTTTTTAATTAATGATTTTACGGCACATCTTTCAATCTACGAATTATAGCCGCTGAGTTCGCAAGGCGTATCCACTTGGAACAAATTCTCAGGACTGAACCAGTTTCGAGATATTAATTTTCAAAGTGTCCGACGAAATGCATGGGCGTTCCAGTTAACTTTTTGAGGAAAACGCTGTTTTATGCATTGAAGCACAAAAGTAACTGGCCTTAGCGCTAAAATAATGTCATAGTATCGACACTGGTAATAGTGCGATCGCAAAAGCGGTAACATGGAAATGGTTTGAGGAGTGGTTCTTTGTATAATTTATTTTTCCTTACGCGGAAGCAATGTTCTATTTTGCGGAGAAGGAAAAAAAAAAAAAATAGCGTAGCTTGCACTAGCGGCGCAATGCTAAAGAGACAGCGGAGGTGATGGGCACCAAGCTAGTCCTGGCTTTTGGGCTAGACTAAGCACTACCAAGTCATCCCCAGAATTTCCCGGAATTTATTTATTATTGATTGATTATCGATTAGTTATTGATTGTCTATCGATTGTCTATTGCAAGATATTTGCCACGTATTTGGGATAGGCTAAGCACTACCAAGTTATCCGAATTTATTGATTATTGATCCATTATCGATTAGCTATTGATTGGCTGTCGATTGGCTATCGTAAGGTATTGACCACGTATTTGGGCTAGGCTAGGCACTACGAAGTCATCCCCAGCATTTCCAGGAATTTATTGAATATTGATCGATTATCGACTAGCTATTGATTGGCTATAATTTGCCTATCGATAGGCAATTAGTCCCCACCATTCTTAGCTAGACTTATCCAGGCTCAGCTTCGCTAGTTCACAGGTGTATGTGCCATTGCACTTCGACCCTTTCTGCACTGCTGCCAGGATGGGCCCACATTTTTGGATTCAACGGACACATTAGGCCCGGCTGAAACAGATCCGCTGTTAAAAACGAGAACTTCATCTGTTTTACTATTTTCTTTGATAAGATATAGTCATGTGATAAGATATACAGTCAAGAGAGCGGTGTGGATCTGAGAACAAACGGGGATAACCGATATTCTAGTTGACATTAAGCAGAAAAAATGGAGCTGGGCCGGCCATGTAATGCGTAGGATGGATAACCAATGGACCATTAGAGCTACAGAATGGATCCCAAGAGAAGGGAAGCGCAGCCGAGGACGGCAGAAAACTAGGTGGGATGAAGAAGTTAGGAAATTTGCAGGTGCAAGTTGGAATCATCTAGCGTAAGACAGGGTTTATTGGAGATCGCAGGGAGAGGCCTTCGTCCTGCAGTGGACATAAATATAGGCTGATGATGATGATGACAGTCATCTTGCACGTGTCACTTCAGCTTGGCACAGAATGCACTGAACCATGCAATGCATAACGGTCGCGTGTGCTCGAAGGCCTACTTAGGCCCTTCAATGAGCGGGCCCGAGTCTAGCCCGGGCCGGCGGCTTCAAGCCCGAGTCCGGCCCGGGCCTGCGGCCTCAAGCCCGGCCCGGGCCAGCGGCTTTTAGCCCGGGCCTGGCCCGAGCCCGCCGACAAACGCTTCGGACGGCCCGGCCCGGGCCCGTGCAGTGCTCTACTCTGGAGGCCTTCGACCTCTCCAGGCGCGGCGCCGCGCATGCGCCGTCGATATCAGGTCAGCACGACGGCGGCGCCAACGGCGACAGCGCGCCTCGAGCGTTCGTATATTGCTATCGCAATAATAAGGTGCGTTTCTTTTGCGACTGCTTCCTCGTGCCACGCCCAATTTGAAAGGCGCGGTAGGGACGCGGACTGTACAACATGCCACCCAGCTAGGCCACTAGCTTCAGCCATGTGCTTTTGGTTTGATTATCATTTCCGTGTTTAGTTAATCGCATAAACATGCTCTCCGACCACTCTTTGCAGCGGCTGTTTTCGCGAACGCAATGCAATGAAGCGAACCACCGCGAAACAACATGGCCGAGCAGTCGCCAGAGAACGAAGGCCGGCGCCATGGCCGGCGCACTGCAGAACAGAAGACGATCGAGTACACCTAAGCGAGCGGCAAACACAGTTCGGGAGACGTATAGAACCAAACACAGCTGTATCTGCACCATTATACCTTCTTCGGCGGCGTTTCGGTTTCCTCTTCTTGCGCTTGCGCGGCTGCTGGCCACCCGAAGCAGTACCAGCAGCTGAAGTCGCCGTGGGAGGCAGGACTTCAGCTCGTACTGACGATGGCTTCGGAGTAGTGACGGCAAGCTGACGTCGTTTCTTCGAGTGTCTACCCATACTTCCGGGGCATGCGCTAACGTACTATTCTCAAGACGCCGCGTTCGATCGACCAGCTGGATCGCGCAACGCGAGCTCGATCAGCACACGAGGGAAGCACGTGCCCAGCTTAATTTCTCAAGGCACCGCGGTCGATCGGCCAGCTCGATCGGCAACGCGAGCTCGATCAGCACACGAGGGAAGCACGTGCCCAGCTCATTCGCACTGGCGACTGACCACTGTCATCCGACCAAGTTGGTCGCAAAGCGACCAGTCGCAAATGGCCGCTTTTCTCGAAAAGCGACCATTTTGGGCCAGTCGCTCGCTCCTAGATTTTTCAGTCGCGCGACCATGGTCGCAAAGCTCCTCAAGCAATCAGCACCGCGCCGAAAGTGATGTTATGTGTTTTTATCCGGCGTCGTCCACGCCAAATGCAATCTCCACGCCATCATATGCAGACTACAGGCCGGTAATTGGTGTCTTGTTTTGTGATGCTGGGACGCAGCAGCTGCAGCAACGTGTCGAATGTACGCGGTCGCATTCGCTGGAAGCTAAACAGCAGGAAAAGAAAGCACAACACAAACCCTTTTTCCAGCCGCTGTTCGTTGGATGAGCACGCCACCCAAAGGTGAACAGCTTCGTTTTAATATTATGCACCGAAACCCACGCAATGCGAACTACAAATTACAATTTGCTCTCGATAATACTCGTTGTCATACGCACAATGTTCGGGCAGGAGGCGGCTTGCGTGGCCGCGGCCACTACACGCGAGCGGTGGCACGCGGGCGCACCCACCAATGAATCGACCTTGCACCCACCAGCGTCGCGTTTTCTTCGGAGGCTTCCGCGCTGCCACAGCAAACACCACGGCAGAGCACATCAGCACAGGAACGACGTCTTTCCTGTTCGCTCGAATCAAAACCCATGGCTGTTGCCGGAACGCGAAACCAATTTACACAGTGCCAGCGAAGTGCGCGCGAACTGCGTAGATTCACGAGGCATTGCTATGATTCATGTTCTCGCTGAGAACAATAATCTCCGGGATTACGACTTGCGGGTCGCGTTCAGCAGGGCTTGCCGGCGTGAACATCGGTCGTCTTTGGTCGCTTTTTGGTCGCGAGTCGCAAATGGCCGCGCGACCTCGATCCTCAAGTCGCCGGTGTGACAGCCACTTCTGACGGCTTGCGTACCAAGTTTGCATGATTCGATCGCTTCTGTGTTTGCTCCCTCGATCCGCTTGCCTTATCTGCGCAAATCATCCCCGTGTCTTTCGTCGCCAAAGGACGCCGCCAAACTCCCGTACAAACGCTTGCAAGTAGGCTGCCCTGCACAGCTCGGCTGCAGACAAAGAAGTCTCGTTCACAGGTGCCGCGCTCATACCACTGAAACACAAGCGGAAAATGCCAGCAATGACACGCTACTTCACGATAGAAGCAGAAGTTGCAGAGCTTATCGGGCATGCGGCCACCCATATCACTGGTAAACGAGATCCACTTTCTTTGGCAACAAGACATATGCAATGGTTAGCTATCTTCGACGCCAGAGGTAGAACGCGCTCAGTCAAAGGCAAACACCTAGTGGACGAGACTTGTTGCATTCACGCATTGCAGATCAACCCACTTACACGGATCAGTGCCTCGTTGTTCTGTTGATAGTCCACCGATACGGGCTCCAGAAGCTGCTGACAAGGAGTGAGCATGCAGGATAACCTAGCTGCCAAGGTGAGGACACGTCTCCGAGAAAAAAAGAAAAGAAACCGTCTAGCCGCAAGCAGTGAGGTCGGGCGCGCGGTCACTGGCAAGTGCTGCTCCGAAGTTTTCAGACCATGGCCGGTATTTTGGAGCGATGCCTTTCCGATGCAAACGCCTTTTCGCGCTTGGTCAGAGCGACGGTCCGCTCACGTTATCAACGGGATCAGCCGGCCGTGGGCGGTAGATGATAAGACTAGTATAGAATAAAGCATAACGCACCGCTCCAAAATACCGGCCCTACATAAGTAGTCCGCGCGCCGACGCCGCGGACGCCTCCCCAGGTCAGTCATGATGACTGCGTAGTCGTTATTTTTGTACCTTGCTTTGTGTAGTGCGATGGCCGCCATTATGACTGAACTGTTCCAACTCGCCCAAATCATCTCTTTTAACCTCCTCAGGGAACATATGTATTTGCAATGAGCTCATGCTGTGAATTGCTTAGATCCAGTACAGTTTTCGTGCTTATATAAATGCGTTCCTGCGTCATTGACTCCAATTTAAAATAAATGACTCGCTACAAGTCGCAAACGTCGTACGATCGAGTGACCTGTGTTTTGCCTAGAAGTGTCAAGAGATATAGTGTCAAGGATCTGCTTAATTACGTATGCGTGACTGCCTTTCCTAAGCTGTCTCTTCGATGCGCGATCGCCGCCACTACAATCAATTGTTCTATGACCTTCGGCCAACCATTCTGTGACAGCCACCTCGGCCATCTGTGACATCATCATTTATTGTCCCTTAAAGACCCCTTTCAAGGTATTACATAAGGGAGAGGGGGCAAAAGGCATCAATAAACAGTATGGTCATTATTATACAATGGTTCGGTGGTATAGAATGGTATAAGTGACTTAGTTGCCCATACAATCGCAAACAAACAAAACTGGTAGCACGATCGGCAGTAAAAAAGACAGCACAACCGGCAGTATAACAGAACAGTACAAAAGGGAGATGTTAGAGTAACAGCACAGTGGTGGTAAGTTAAAGGTTTAAGAAACATGACAATAGGTGCCAAAATTTATTTGAATCACTTTCATGCACTATATCATCCGGTAGTGCGTTCCATAGTTCAATAGCAGCAGGTAAGAAAGATTTGTTGAATGCATTAGAGTCCCATGCAAGCGTTGTAGACTCAGGTTGTTGAACAGACGGTCAGAAGTGCGGCTGGGTGGAAGTATATTAGTGTTCCTAAGGTGTGGGAAGTATAATACAGTTGGTGCAAAAGGAAAAGTTGTGAAATCTTCCTACGAAGTATTAGACTAGGGATGGTGAGGGGATGATTTAATGCCACTTATACTTATATGCCAGTCATAGTTTGAAGCGATAAACCGTACCGCGTGATTCTGCAGTGCTTCAAGCAAGTTAATAAGGTAAGACTGGTGTGGATTTCAAATTGCGGAGGCATACTCAAGTTTAGTTTGAATAAGCGTTTCGTAGGCGAGCTTGTGTACAGGATCAGGAGATAGAAAAATTGATCTTTTGAGGAGGCCAAGTGATTTGGAACAGTTGTTTATAAGATTCGTTATGTGTGCAGACCACGTAAGTTGATAGTGACTGTAACGCCGAGATAACTTTAAGAGTCAACTTGAGCGAGGGCTGTAAAATTAAGAGAGTACCGGTGGTTGATGATTTGCCACTTGTGAGTTGCACACCTGACAGAGAGTGGACACCTGACAAAACTGGACTACTTGACGATGACAGTGTGCTGTGAGCGGTTTGTGAGAGAACATTCAATCCAGGACAATACAAGGGGTGAAGATTAAGGCAAGCAAGTTTTGCTGTTAGACGACGATGGGCAACATAATCGAACGCCTTTGCAAAGTCAAGATAGATAACATCAATTTGAAAACGGGAGTCAAGGTGAAGGTCTGTGGTGAATTCGAACATGAGTGGCGTCGTCTAAATCCATGCTGATTGGGTAAGAAAAATGAATGCTTGTCTAGATGAGATTAAATGTTGGAATACAATATATGCTCTAGAAGTTTACAAGGTATGCAGGTTTAGAATATAGGGTGACAATTACATGGGTTGGAACGACTACCGGTTTTGCGTACAGATACAACATGGCTAATTTTCCATTCATTCGGAGTAGTGGAAGAAGCAATGGATTGAGTAAACATCAATTGCAGGAAGCGGCTAGATAGCGATTTGGTGCCCTTTAAGGCTTTAGCTGTTTGTCGTCTAGGCCTGGTGCACTGGAAAGTTTAAGGTTATCGATTAAATTGGAGATACCTTGAGTAGTTATAATAACAGCCGGCATTTCTGAATAATGAGTAGCTGGCAACGTAGGAATATTGGTAGCAGGTTCATTGGTGAAAACCAATGACATCAGGACGCTGATCCCCTGGGACAGGTAACCCATCCAACGCGATACCATGACATGAAGTACGTTTAAATGAGAATGAGTTCCAGAATTTGCGAGGGTTATCACGCAGAATGCCCAGCAGATCCTGGTAAAAATATTTGCATTTAGATTGCCTCAGCTAACTTGTGTATTCCCGCAGTACCCTAATGTATTTCCCCCATTTTTGCGGGTTGTTATGTCGTTTGAGTTCGCGGAAAATGCGTTTTTTCTTTTTCTATATAGTAGTTTTCTAAGGCTGTTTGAATACCAGGGCCTGCCGGCATCACCGCGAATACGCACAGGAGGAACATAAGCATCAATAAAAGAGAAAAGTTTGTGTTTATAGAGTAACCAGGTTTTGCTCAACTGTTCTGGAAGAGGCTAATTGATGGAAGTCTACAAAGAAGGATTCAAGCTGATTGTTAATTTCGGGAAAGTTCGCTTTATTGTAACCTCGCATGTATTTAGTAGACGGCTGGCGGGCAGGGAGCTCAATAGCTATGTTAAAAAAAAAAAAAAGTTATGGTAGCTAACACCTTTAACATAATGTAAAGAATTAATTAGTCCTTTATTAGTAGAAAGAACTAAATAAAGAATGTTAGTACTGCGAGTAGGTCTGGTAACTACTTGACTAAGACTGTACATAACTATTTCTAAGAAATCTTCGGAAATCTTTGGACATATCTAACGGACCGGTCACATATATACCAAAGTTCTTGCTAGAGAAAAGCGTGCATGCCCTTCACCAATGGCGTGACACTGCCGGCAACTAAATCGCAGCCTTTCTAACCAAAATAAGAAATCAGCATGCCAGTTAGTCACACCACTGCAGTGCGCGTATTCACTAACGACCAAGGTGATGTCGACTTAAATGGAGTAAACAAAGAAAATCGTTCGCGCAGTTCAAAAGCAGACCTAATCAACAGCTGACTCGGAGACTTACTCTGTACAATCAGTAGCATCTTCAGCAGCAACAACACAATCTTCTAGTTCGTACTTCGGTTCTTCATACGGGTTAAAAAAGTTATCAAGCGCCGCGGAGATCAGTTTGCCTATTAGCGTAAACATGTTTTAATCTATGTTTGCGGTAGTCGTTGGGCGTGCACATATGTTTGAGTACGGTCACGCTGACTTGAAAAGAAGACAAGTTCATTCCATGAAGTGTTGACAGCGCATCACACGTTTCAAACACGGCTATACAAACTTCGCAGACGACAGGGCACAAATGAACACAAGCGCCATACCACGTGCCAAGCGGAAGCGTCACTCTAGCGATTGACTGCAACAAATCGACTTGTGTCAATTCCGGTCGGATAGCTACAGTTTCGGTTTTGATTCTGAGCGCGAAAAAAAAAAAAAAATTACCGCGAATTTTCGCACTGCAACGCTTGTGTAGTAAATATTTTAAGCGTGGTTAGTAGCATGAAACGAGTGCTACTACACGCAAAGGCCGCGCAAGAACCGAGGGAGTTCTTGGGGCACACGCGTGCTCACGCAAGCGTCGTTTTCTTACTACGCGAAATCTCTTTCGGAACAAACACATCGATACAATGAATGGATCCCGAGCGTGCCACGTGTAAGCGATGGGTGCAAGATATATTTGGGGAAATTAGACGAAACCGCTATCGTTAAAGTGCACGGAAACTAATTTTAATGCGATTAACATGCTTATACTTGTGCAAGGTATATTTGAGACGAAACTAGACTCTAACGAAACGAAACGGCGATCGTTGAAGAGCAGGGAAACAATTTTAATTTGATTAACATTCTTATTAATGTTTTAAAGTTTATCCGGAGCTGGGCGGATTCTAATCCGCGTCGCACGGGTTCCTCAAACACAGCAGCCCGATGTTTCACCGCTACAGCACGTTTTCTTTTGTGGTATTTATTACAGTAATATGTAAGCACGCACCGGTGATCTCGGAGGCCACACACATCGCGCGCGCGCCGCTACATGGCTCATCGTGTCCATAAAAGCGCGAGGAAGGAGTCCGGATGCAGTCCACAGCACATATGGGACGCGTTTCGGCCGTGGTTCGAGTTCTTCACGAACGGCTATAAAAACACGTGATTCGGACTCTGCTCCACTTTCGCCGTCAAGTGGCCAGCGTGTGTCCTTTAAGTGACACTGCGTGCTGCCGCGGGTGAGCTGTTTATGCATTTCGTATTTGTTCCACAATTACATAAACAATCGTTTCCCCGTCAAATTTGGCAGGCAGTCTGGCAACAAACTTCTGCAACACCAGTCAGAACTTTGCCCAATCGTTAATATCTGTACCAATAATGAATTTCCCCATCACCAAATTACAAAATTACATATGCACTACCACTTGAATTCTAATTGCAATAGTGTTTATAGTTCTCCCCATCGGATGCGTTCTGCCCCATTTTTTCTTCAATTGTTCATTGCAAGACGGCACATTACCACGGGCCACAGCAACAAACATACCAACCGACACCAGAATGCTAGAAGAAATAGATCCACTTTCGGAGGTCACTCCTAATCCAGGTTACATAGGTGTCCTCTGTCTAACCGCTACTACCCCCCCCCCCCCCTCCCACTCCTTAACACTGCTTTTTTATAGTCTTTATTCAATGTGCACATGCACAAAAACCTTCCGCAATGCTTTTGCAGAGCTCGTGAACGTCAATCATTCTTGCCGACAACCGCCACCGAACGCAGCAGTCTAAGGGAACCTAGCAGAGAAGCTTCTTACTCACTTCTGTGACATTCCTGTATAAATGAAAAACAAAACGCAGCAATACGTACACATCTGTCTTTAACAGAATACGTACAAAGCTGCGCTTGCGAGCTTTCTCCCGCAGCTATCGAGTAATGGATACAAGTCACACAGGGTTTTTTTTTTTTTTTTTTTTTCATTTTCAAAGTTGCGTTCACATTCTGTCATTTTTATTTTACACTGTATACTTTATAAAACAAATCTTGCAACATTATTTCCACAACAGATGAGGTGCTATGAAAGCGCATAAATGTTTGACATAGTTCTATACAATTCATCATGCTCCTTTTAGCTTCTGCACAATAATGAAAAACAAAAGTGGCTGCAATCAAATACAAAAACACTAAGCGGACCTTTTCAGGTGCTTAACAAGACACTAGACATGGCACGCAACACGTGTGCCCCTCCTCCTCCCTTTCCTGCATCGTTGCTCTGCACAGTAGTTTAAATATCTGAAGCACTGAAGCAGGCATGATTTGCTGTGAAATCTTTGAACCTGTTTTCGAAGAAACTCTACACGGGGTTTTGCTTTCCACAATGCGAGAAAACATTAAAAATTCTTGTAAAACTCCACAACAGTCTACAGGCCTGTATGTGGCCGGCCTAGAGGACCTAGATGTGTCCCACGCGCAGAAGCAGTAACTATGGTGCACAGAAGGCATTGTTTCTTGCACGATACATTTACAGAGTTTCTAAGGAACTGCAAAGGCATGCTGGAAGATTCCATCACAGTTTGCAAAACCTCCCAGCAGAGGTTGGACACAGGAGGCTTCTCTTGAGGTGCTAGATGCTGCCCGTGACGTTGTGAAGCTTGTTCTCTGTAATTGATGCCATGTACATGCCGCTTGCTCCAGCAGCTTCTCATGATACGTGACCTTGGCCCTGACTGGCGCCCTTGGACCCGTGTTGGCTTTGGGACGGAAAAGGGTAAGGTCGCGGTGGTGGCGGGTAGCTGGCCGAGGGGGACGGGTAGGATGGCCGCTGGCGCCAGTGCTGTGGCTGTGGCTGCTGGGCAACACTGAGGTGTGGGCGTGGCCGCTCCGAAGGTGGAGTTGCCGCTGACGTCCTGGGCAAGTAGCCCACGGGGTAAGGGAAGCCCTTCATGCCTTCTAGGATGTCTGGCTTGTAGTAAGGGGGGCCCCCTGCATTGCTCGGTGGCTCCCCTTGCTCCAAGGTGCGCTTGAAGGCCTCCATGAAGCCATACGAAGGAGTCAGCCGCAGGGATGTGCTTGATGTTACTGTACGGGGTAGGTGTGGGTGCTGGACCTTGGGCTGGCAACTTCCTGCTTCAAGCTTGGAACCGCTGCCGTCCAGGTGGCGAGAGCTGGTCGTCGGGACGCTCGCTTCACCTCCTGAGCTGGGGAAGTTGCCCAGGCTGGCAGTAATTATACGGTCAAGCATCTGCGAAGCCAGGAAAGGCTTTGGGGGACTGCTGTGAGGTGGCCGTGCATCTGCTGATGGAGGCCTTCCCGGTGACTGCAGGATGACCGAAGTGGGGACAGAGGTAGCTGTGGGTGCTGGAGACGACACTACTGGTGGTGTAGGTGTGGGTGTGGAGGATGGAGGTGGTGGGGCAGGCGTGGTAGAGACTGGTGTAGAGGCAGGCGTGAGTGCTGATGCAAGGGATGTGGGAGCAGCTGATGCCGATGGTGATGAGGAAATGGTCAGTGGCGTAGGCGGTCTACCGGGGCTTTCTCTGCCGGTGTCAATGTGGCTAGACATCTTGCGGAGAGCTGAGCCAGGAAGGAGTGATGGCTTGCGAGGTTTTAACCTGGGATACAAAAGTAAAAAAAAAAAAAAAAACGATGTATGAATTACACACATGCTATAGCATACACGTTAACAGGTGCTCCATTACTGCCACAAATAAATAAATCACAATGGCCTTGCAGGCTGCATTTTGTCAACTAAAGGCCTCCAATGCAGGTTTTTCGTGGTAACTTCCTTCAAAAACTGCATCAGTCTCCTCCAATACCTCCGAATACTTTTTTTCGGGAACATAAAAGGAAGTAATGCACATGCAGAGCCACTCAATATTTTTGACACCTCCAAGAGGGACCTTTTGTGCAGCATAGGCGATGGCACCCAACATGCTCAACAAGGTTAAGCTAGAGTTCGGATATAAATTATGCATGCTAGTCGACAAAAGGTGAATGCAAACTCATACCGATGCTCCCCATGTCCCTTAAACTGCCACATACCACATCAGCCTTACATATAAAATATAAATGAATGTCCTTGAACAGCAAGAATTTTTTTAACACCAAGTAGTCTGCGACATGCCCTAATGTGAAAATGTAGAACATTCTTCAGGGGCAACACAGTCTCAGTAAAGCTAATGCTATGTACATAAACTGTGGTCTGGGGATCTCAATGAATGTTTAATGCTATGTAAACTGTGGACTTCAACAAATGTGTGTGCATGGTCATATATTCTAAAGAATGGTACAGCATACATGCTTGCACTGCCCTGGCATGAGATCCATTGTTTGCCACACTGCCTACCACTACCAACATCATCTTGCAAGCCAGTCCTGCCAAATGCGTGTCATATTCCTAAACATTTTAAGCTTCCTGATTGCAGTAATTAAAAAAAAAAAAAAAAAAAAAAGCTGCCTAAGCTGCAGATTATTACAGCTAGCAAATGTAGTGGCTTCAACAGAAATAATGCCAAAACCTGTACATTTGCGTGCTAGTGACATCATAGTGCTTGTTTATAAAATTGGAATGTCTATAGATGGGCTCTAAGCTGCCATGAAGCCGCAGCACTCCTCAAAAGAAGAAGCAGTGATGACTGAATACACAAAGCAAACCTGTTTCTAGAGCTTTGCCCTTGGCTGACAATTGCGCTGGGCTGCTTTTACAAAGACCTAAACATTATATGCAGCTATATTTGCACAAGTTACATGTGCCAGTTCTTTTTCTTTTTTTGCTTCTTTTTTCTCCAAGGGTTGCAATTGGGAGAGAAAGTAAAGCAGCGCTGACTTATAAATGCAAAGATATGGTATTCAATATTTGCTCGATACTTCTGACATGCTGACACCCACTAGGCCCAATGATCTGGCACACTCCTACCTTGAAATTTCTCAAATCTCTTCAACATTATATGGCCACTTAATAGATTAAGCATGCCTACCCTGCTTGTATGCATTACCAAATTTTATTACAGTTTTAAGCAACCCAGTGCCCAGTACCTTGCAAAGTACTGAGAGACATCCCACCATTTTCAAATTCCATTTGCAGCTTTGCTATCTGTTGTTCAGAACATACCAGCTCAGTGCACCCGTGAAAACTTCAGCAAAGCCTGATACAGCAAGCTTTCAAAGTTGCAATACAGTTTTAACTGGGCAACAAATGCAAAACTATGCTTGACCTAAGTTAAGAACAGGCTGCACAGTACAAGAATACATCTTGAGAGAGGCGTCAGCAGTAGGTCTGAAGAGTGATCATAGTCTGTTCTTGCAATCTATAGGAGCTGGATGCACGCATTACACCTTTGGCATGAAAATTCAGCATCAATTTATTTTTGAGGACATATCTTGGCATAGGAAAAAAAAAAAGAGAGCACAGCACATATGGACAGGACAAAGCTGCAACTTGCAACTAACTGAATGTGAAAACCCATGGTGCCAAACAAAGCACCATATCATGTTTGCGATGTCCTTGCACTAGAATTTTTCTGAAGAAGGCAACACTAACTGGCCCCATATTGAATGCTCATTCTAATTCAATTACAGACAGCTGGGTTTAATGCAATTAATTGCATATATAGTGTGTTTTTTAGACTATACAGAGTTTTTAAAGATTGCCTGTAGCGGATAGCACAGTTCTAATCCTTGAACCAGATTACTCGAAGAGACAAACATTACTGCCACGAGAAATCAAAATGCATAATCACCTAACTAGCAAAGTCTCACTAATTAAGTTTTACCGATTACTTTCTTGCACATATTGAAATTTACTAGTTAGAGCCGATGAGCTTGCAAGACATGTATACTTGTAACGAATTTTGAAGATGGCAACGGTTTCAAGATATGTGCCGTCAAACTTGCGGTAAAAACTTACGGGCTACAATTAATAAAATGCAGCACTATATGCCGTAAAGTAATTAGTTGAAAATCTAGTTATTGAAATTTTATTAAGTCAATTATGCATTTTGATTTCTTGTGGTAGTAATGTCCACCTTTTAAAGGTAACCCAGTACAAGGACTAGAATTGCGCTATTGGCCACAGGCAATTTTTTAAAATATTGTATAGTCTAAAAAACAAACACCCACTATATTGTAAGCACGAAAACCACTATTGAAATGGGAGTTCATTGAAAAACTGAGAAAATAATAAGGATGCAGTCAAGGGACGCCCCACTTCGTGATCAGCTGATGTTCTATGCGATTGTCGTGCAACAGTGAAAGCCAGGCAGCTCTTCATACTGGCAACTTAGAGCTGCCTGTCTCGTACACTGCATGGAACTCTATGGAGCAACACAAGGCAAGCATGCCATGCACAGTGACGGCTCGGCTCGTCGCTTCCGATCTGGCATGACAGTTGCAGGCACCATGCTAACTTCGTTTTCCCTTGCAAATTAGAGGCGCAATACTAGTTTTAAAATAAAAAGGATGGCCCAAGAAATGCAGTGCTAGTAACAGTTTCTCACCACGTCTTTGTGTCTGCTGTCCTTTAAGCATACAACGGAGGGGGGGAGCAGTGATTGGTGCAGCACACTCATTAATACAGCCAAGCATGTGAGCTGCCCAATAGTGCTGGCCATGGAAATGAGCTTGTGCTGCAGCTGTGCCTATATAAATCAGCTAGATACAGAAAATAGGGGAGGTAAGAATTGATGCTGAAAGTGTCCACACCGGGATGCAAGAGATCATTTTAGTTACGGCGAGATAAGGTCACCAGAGAACAGAAAAATTTGTGAAGGTTTACAATAGCATTGCAGAAAGTCTTATTCAGTCCACCAATTTGTCTCACTTTCTTGTCTCGTTCCTTGTGCTGTGTTTTTTCTACATAACTTGTGTAACTATCCCAAAACCAAACACTCTTCAAGCCCTTTCTCTCGGTTTACATTTTAGTGGTTATCATGAGCCGCTTAATGGTACAACAATGCTATAAAGTTGGTTGCTCATGTTTTCAGGACTAACAAGTTGTCTCTGACACATAATGATATTTATTTGTCAGGCTGCAAGAACAGTCACATACATTATCTCGAGCCAAATATCAAAAGTGCATTTTAATTACTTCAAACACTATAAACCACATGACTCTGCCATATCATTCCATCAAGTAGCAATCTCTGACAGTATAGGAGCTAAGATGACGAAAGCGATGCAGCAAAGCCAAGGTTAACCTCACAGCAGTGGCAACTTCAGTACACAGCAAGCTGGTGCGTTGGCAAATATACTTTAGGTTACCAAGAGTTAGGTTCCAATAGCGCAAGCAATCATGACCAGGATGAGTTCTATGAAAAGCAACTGCCCAAACATATTTATAAACATGCCATGCTCCAAAATACATAGTCAATTGTAAAGAGGATGTTTGCTCTTCATGTTTTAGGCATGGAGTTTAATGCAATATTCCCTGAGCAGACAACGTTACCATATGTGCAACCTCATCGTGTTGCACTAGGTCTAGAAAGCTTCACATTTTGAAATTTAAGAAAACCACTTGGAAACTGCTGTAGCATTGACTCTGAAGCAGAGCGCACAATCCTTTACAAACAGAATACAAATATATTGTTACTACTGTAAAGTACACCAATTTCACAATTTCCACTCGTATCGCAAAGTATATAATGAACATAGTTTTGTGCAAAACTAATCCAATCCAGTGCTGTTAGTGGCAAGCCAATACAAGCTTGGTGGTCCTGCTTCACGAGCAACGAGCCAACGTCAATAACAAAACCCGTACTACGAAATATGCATATATGCTTAATCGCAAGAGCAGCAAAAGGTGTCCTATCAGGAATTATTCCTATAGCTTTCTTTTCTTTAATTTTTCAGAGAAATGATGGTGCAAACTTGTGAATCTTGATATGCACATGCAGAAAAGGCTCCTGCTGATGATTGCCATGAAATGTTATAGGCGAGCAAATCTTCCAGAACAAAACTTATTTTCATTTTAGCAATATTGCATCATTAGCTGGCGTTTCACTTGACACTACAATGTTCAAGAGCACATGTGCATTCAACAATTGAAAAGCCCCATCACTGATCTTCAATAAAAAGAACCCACAGACTATGTTACTGTCAGTCCACTTACAGTAACCGCAGTTAGTTCCCCTCGTGCTATGTAATGTTTAAACCTTGCTGAAAATTCCCTGTTTCTAGCAATTCCCTCCAATCTTTTGACCTCTTATTTACTTTTTACAGCATTTTTAAACTGCACAGTGTGTTACAGAACCTCTACATGAGGTCACACCATCTGTATGCCTTTTGTTATTCAATTCCTGCAGAATTTATTAGAACCAAATATAGCATAAACCAAATCATAAGCAGATCGCTCCCAAATGATGCTTTTTACCCTTTGTGTGCATATTGAACCAAAAGGCTGGGTTGATGCACTTCACTATTGTGGGGCTTCAGTAAAGAGGCATAGCTGGTGTGAACCTGTATACAGGTTGGATTGGGCAGACATTTAGTAGCTCATAACTGCTGTCATGGTAAAAAAAGTTTTCACCAAATCACCTCTAACAGCATGGCTGTTTCATCACATACATATCTGCTAACCTGTGAACCTAAAAATTTGTAATGATCTCATGAATGCGACATGGGGAGGGGGGATAGCACACAGCGTTAGACACCAGCACACAAGCAGCAGCAAAGTTGCAACAGGAGATATTGACAAGCAACAAGTTTTTAAGATCACAGTGACCTTTTCAGGGACTTAGCTGTTGCTGATTTTGCGAGCATAAGGAACTTTTCAGAATAGACTTGCTCGGGGAAAATGCCTTGCACTGCCACAAGAGGGTGGTGCAGGGTGGTTTTGCATGCTTTTTTTTTTTTCTTTTTAATCTTGTGCTACCTCTCTTTCAAGTGCTTTAACACATTTTTGTAAACAGAATTTATTTTTCATAAAACTTCACGCAACATGAATGAAATCGAAAAAGCCCAAGTTCGCAAATTGTTTCGAGAAAAATTTAGGAGAGTGGGCACGTATGCACATGGTGCAACAAGTATTTAACCTGACAAAGCAGTACATTGCGCATTCAGGCAGCCCCTCTTACTGCATCAATTCATGTTCTGTTCCAATTAGGCGTCGTACTGAGTACTTGACATTACATTTGATAAGCCATTGCTTTTTATTGTTTTCTTATAATAAAAAAATCATGCAATTTATTTACATGACTCCTCATACTCTTCAAAATTCCTTCAAGTTCGTCTTACATGAAGACAACTTCGAACCATAATGGTAGCATCAAAGAAAGCAAGGCAAGCTGGAGGAATGAACAGAACCCACAGCTGTTAGGAGACCGATTTTATTCTCACAGCTGCAGCTAAGAAATTTTGCAGCATTATTTCTCGCTTCTTTATTTCCTAAAATGCTTTTGTTCATTTTCTAGATTCAAAAATTTAACCTGTTGTCCTAACTTGACTGTGGCCCAATGTATGAAGAGAGCATTTCGAGCAATGCCAAATGCACCAAACTTTTGTTGCAAGGTAAATAAAAATGTACAGGTGTGAGGATTGCAATAATTTTCCTTTCAGAATGTGTTCACAGATTTCAACTTAACTGCAAAGTGGATAGAGATTCTCAAACGCAGCAGGAATTTAATAAAAGTGCTAGCTACCGCAGACTGCCCGAAAGATTTTATTTCGTACAAACCAGAACTAGCTTCAGCAGGCTGACCGAAACATTTTATTTCAAACACAGCAGTAAAGCGTAAACACCAAATAAAAATGCAGTAAAAACAATAACAAGCAAGTGCATGCGATTCTCGGCTCATCATCAGACCGACCCCCTTCCAGCCTTTTCAAAAAGCACTCACGTGAGATGGCCGTGGACCTGCCGGCTCTCACGGAAGAGGGTCTTGGCAGTCACGGGACTGTTCGCAGGCCACAGTGGGCACACTTCCGCGTCCAGAAAACGGCGCAGGTACTCTTCCGCTGACTGGGTGCGTATCTTGGACAGCTCGTAGCAGCGCAGTTTTATTCGCACAACCTCACACAAAGCCTCGCGCAGGCGGCCGTCACCGAGGCCCTCCCCAGCATCCAGGGCCTCCTTCAGTCTCCGCAGTGGCTCACCCAGCCTCCCGTCTTCTTGGTCGAGGCGTAGCTTCTTGGCTCGCTTCAGCAGTGTCTCCTTGGTGCAGGGCAGAAAGTTGGCCAGGTGCGCATACACCAGCTGCCGCTGCCCGGGCCCCAGCTCACGCGCCCTCAGTTCCACACTCAGTAGCAGCTGATTCACATGGCCCCGGAAGAACTTGCACTTGCCCTCGGTCGAGCGCAAGGCTGCGGCACGTTTCAGACGCCGCACCTCATTTTCCAGTTCAACAGGGAGGTTGTCGGGAAGGCGCGGACACTGGACGTCAGACGAGATTGGTCCGACGGGGTCGTCGCCGGTACTCGCACCGCCACTGCTGCTGCTGCTACCACCACCACTCACTACCTCTTCGACGACCACGGCAGCACCACCACCGCGAACCACGGATTCAATGGCCTCGGCAATGCCGCTGTTTGCGGTGGCGAGCGAATCGCGAAGGTGCTTTGGCCGTGGACCGCGAGGCTTGGGTCCCCGCCGGGCACCTCCCTCGCGAGGACCCCTCTTGACCTGCCGTGACCGGGCCTCCCCCTGAAAGTCTTCGGAATCGGAGCCGGAGGGTGTCCGGAACTCCAGCTCTCCTGTGTTGATGTAGAAGCCGCCGTGCTTTGTTGTCAACGTCGATGGCACCAGCTCGTCGTACTGTTTAAAGGACAAAAATGGGTATAGGCCTTTGTGATCGAGTGCTAGACATAACACGAGACACATTCTTGCAATAAGGCCAATTCTGGTGGCATAAATGGTCATGTTCATAAGTAACAGTGTCGACAGAGCCAGCTGGTCGTTCCAAATACAAAATCGGGTACAGGACCTCAATGAACTGGAGCTGGATGCAACACTGCACATTTTTTCAACCAGTTTGTAACTTTGGCTGCTTAGTACAACAATTAAGTTATTACAAGATGTGTAAAGAATGGAAGGAAAAGCTAGGCACAATCTTGAACAATACACGATACTTTTTCCACTAATCTGGCACATTAAACAAGCCTGAATTATTCACCACCTTACTCTAATTCAAATGCATTTTACCACTTGTGTTCGCATAACCGACTAGACTGGCATTAACAGAAATGCACTCAAATTTCCTGCTCGCAAATTACTACTACAGCGCCTAAACTACAAATAAGTAACTGCAGTAACTACAAATAAAAACCACTCTATGTGCCATCTCATTACTACTTAAAGAGGGCTAGTTCTTGGGGTTTAGTAATAAATATAGAAGATTATCTGGTGATATATATGATTAAATTCAGCTCCAGATTAAAACAATTAGACTTGAGCACAGTGACCAACCTTCCAGACTTATATGGCTGAGCACACCTCACTAAAATGTTGTTTAAAAGATATATATATATATATTTGAAAATTATAAAGTTTTGGAAACTCAACTACACCCACTCTCTTCTAAATTCTTTGCTGAAAACACATGTGCCCTGCACAGCAGCTGTTAGAGCAAGGTGCAGTTGCTCCTAGTTACCAGGCAGCTGAGATTATGGAAAAAGTTAAAAAAAAAAGGGACCTACAGACATACAAATCATGAGACTGTGGATCCATAATGTTTTGTACAGCAGCACGAGCGCAATGCCTAGCTCTCCGAATTAAATGTGCAATATGGACAAATCGATACTGCTGAAAATATATATGCTGAATATATATGCTGAAAATAAATTTGAAACATACACAGAAGAGATGCCAATTAACATACAATGGAGTTGGCAAAATTACGCAGAGAAATAATGTTACTGAAGACTGCAAGAATGAACATGAAAAGACAATAATAATTATAAACAAGGCTATCACTGCAAGTGATCGTGAGCCAGTATGATGTAGTGATTCCTTCCACTGGATTCTATGTCACCAATTGTTCAACAGCGTGTGTCAAGGACACAATGCGACTACGCAGGTACACGCAACTAGCGCAACATAACAAAAGATGCAGCCCAACGGCTGCAGTTGCCTTTTTATTATTTTCTGCTGCTGTCAGGGGGAAGTAGATTCGCACCTCATATAGTGTTGCCCACATCATTCTTGCATCCATTGGATACAGCTGCGACTGGTGCATGCAAACATATCACTAATCGTCCACTGTTCATGGCTGGCTGATCTGGTTGATAACCCAGGTGGAGCACCACTCCGACAACCGATGAAGCGCAAAAAGGAATGGCACTGGCATATCATTACATCATCCGGGCCCTGTACTCTAAATTCAATAAGCGAAATAATGCGAACACTACAGGGTTCATGCAGAACATTCGACTAAAAATTCCACGGACAATACAAGGGTTTCAAGGATGCCAAATGGTGAAATTCAAAGGTGAAACAAACTTGATTCTTACATACACTGAAAAATAGTGAACATGGCTTTTTGCTGCCGAGTTTGAGGTTGCGGGTCAGATCCCGGCCGCAGAAGCCCCATTTTGATTTGTGCACTTCAATTTAGGTGCACGTAAAGAACCCCAGGTGGTCTAAATGCGGTCGCTGCTATAGTGGGCCTCATAATCAGATTGTGGTTTTGGGCATGTAAAACACCAGAATTTAACTTTTCTTTTAATAGTGAAATTTCCCATCTCTTAGCTGCAAATTTCTTGCAGTTAAGTAGCTGCCGAGTTGGACACAGGCTTGAAGCTGTTCAGGTAGCCATTCAAAGGTGACTTTCCAATAGTAATTATGTCACTCGCCTTCTAGCATGACGGTCAGCAGTGCTTAGATTGAACCAAGTATTTCTACAGCTCTCGACTTGAAAATGGAGCCACGATGGCTGCGATGTGAACCAACTAGCAGAGCAACAAAAACAGGGGCACAGCTTGGTCGCTTGATCTGGCTTTATCTAGCTCCACGATGGCAATGGCAATTTTAGCATGCCTGTTGTTGGTGGTTGCAGACACACACCATTGCATCGCTTAAGGACACTGAAAATATCCAGATTCATTTCCCGATAGACACCTCCCATTCCCAGACACTTCCCTTCGAAATATACACTTCCCCATTCAAAGTTTCCCAATACTTTGAATGTTCAAAAGTAGCCCCCAACCCCAGTTTTCAAGGAATTCAAGGAGCATGTCTGCTTTCAAGGAATTCAAGGAGATGTCTGCATTGCTAAAAACACTTAAAAATAAAGAAAGGCATGTACCACAAAACACAGCATAACCATCACTACATCTGTTCATCAAGGATACATTCCTAACTTTTCTTTCATAACAGTACACATAACACTTGCATTTACACTGCTTTCTGATGTTTGCTTATTTAAAATTTTTGTGCATGGAGCAAGCAAACATGAAAACCGTGGCATTCCCCCCGATGACTCACACTACCGACATCATAAATCCATGATATCCCTCCTGCACGTGACTCGCACTGCCTTTCCCTCACAGTTTACTCACCGCTTCTCCGTTATCAATAAAAGGGTCCGTCTCGTCATAGCCCATTCCTCGGTCAACGTAGTCTTCCCAGGCAATCCTACCCTTGCGCCTCTTCTTCCCGTGTTTTGATCCCTGCAGAAGAGCAGGAGCGGCTCACTCCTTGCACATGGTGCAAAGATTAGTCAAAACTCACATATTTTTCCTCGAACTTCCGCGCAATCTCCCGCACGTTGTCGTCATCATTGTCTCCGAAGGGGTCATCTTTGTCCGCATCGGGAGGCTGGAAAAGTGTGCGAGCATCTGTGAATGCCTGCAACAAAGCCTGCTCCATACGCTTATGACCTAGCAAAGCATTCGGGGAAATGAATGATAACTCATCAGTGCAACAACTTCTAATGTAAGAATTGCTTCTCAGAATGAACACGGTGTGCCTTCAGTTAATCACTCCTGCACATAAAACACCTCTAGGCTGGTGGCAGTTAAAGCTTCAAGTCGGGAATACAAAAGTAATCTATTATATTAAAACACACTAAAAAAAAGAAAAAAAAAATTCCGGGGCCTAACGTACTGAAGTTGCACAGAGGGCCATAATAGAGAACTAACACTTTTGAAAACCCTGGGTTCTTTAATGTGCACCTGAAGCATGGTACACGAGTGCACTCCACAACCATCGGACTGTGGTAGCTGTGGCCACGTGTTGAACCCGTGACCAAAAAGAAAAGACAAAGAAACAGCTAGGATGGCCATGGCATTTTCCCCAGCTCCAGCAAGAGGTACGTACATGCTTGGGTATAAATGTATATAAATGGGCATAAGCATCAGTATTTTTTTTAGCTATACATATGTGCTAAGGAAAACGTACTTAAAGCGCTGCTATAAGAACCAGCAAGTGTGCCACTGTACAGATGTGTAGTCCAAATACAAAACCAGTGCTTTCAACAGTGCCCTCGTAATCAGCAGCACTATTTAGTGCTCATTGTACAGTCAGCATCAGAAGTTTTTGGGCCATGGAATCTGAGAAAAAACAATTTCCAAGCAGTTTGTGAACATAGCCAGTAAAACCACAGGACACTATGTTGTTCGCATGTAACAGTAGACGCTGGAACTCCGGATACCGGGATGTGTGCCCAGGGTGCAGAAATATTGAAATTATTCTCAGATCCTGCGATCCAGAAACTTTCGACACCGACTGTACATGGTACGTCGATATGAACTTGAACACCAAATTTCCCTTTCAAGCTAGCACTTTTTCTTCTTTCTGTAATGAATAAGGCAAAGTTGCATGAAGGATGGGTATAGAAGTAAAGGGGGGGGGGGGGGGGGGGGCTTCAACACGAGAACTACAGAAAAAACTATAGTCAGTAAAGTTCTGACGCTGCTGCTGTTTCAACTGCTTATCCGTTCCGGAACTATTCTGGGGACGTATTCTGAAACCATAGAGTTTCTCACTATATTACCTAGAGGGAAAACTGGCGCTGCTGCGCTGTGGTATCCATGGAAATGCCGGTATATTGTGACTTCGGATTGGCATCGTTCTTGGAGAGCCAGAACGTCTTGAAGACGTGCCTGGCTAGCACCGTTCCGTCTGTCACAATGATTCATTTCCTGCTAAAACAGCACGTAAACTGCTTTAGCTTTATTTTTACACAAAAACATGTTTTGTTTAATTTTGAGGACTTGCTATTGGATGCACAATTATATGAAACGTAAAAATTATCAGCTGGCCGCTAAAGTTGGATTGCAGACGACAAGATTATCAGACGACTGATTGGCTGGTTGAGCACGTCGTCATCCAATTTTGCTCAACCAGCCAATCAGCGCACGCCTGACGGCGATGCTATCGCCGAAATCACCGAAGTGGATAGTTTCTGGATACGTCCCCATATTGCTTTCGAGGCAGCTGCGAAAATTCTGCCCAGAATTACCCACGTTGAATTCTCAGACGCGAAGCGCCCTGCCCCCATCGAATGGAAATGGGTGCGCAAAAAAAATAATAAAAAATAAAATAATAATAGTCCGGGGGCGCAGCCGCAAACGGCTGGGTAAAACAGCGAACCCCCGGCTCTTACAGGTCACTAGGCGTTATGCGGCCAACCCATTGGGCCAACGGAAGGACACCCGTGAGGAATTGAAAATTCTATCTTCCGTTTAAACACCAACTGGAGCACACACTACAAGAAAGCTTTACGCATTGGACAGGAAGCACCGTACAAGTTGGGAAAACAAATAACAATGATAGCAATAGATACGGATCACATATTGCGAGGGGAAAAGCAGTGATCGTATGAATCGTGACAACAGATGGGGCAGAAGGGAAAGGAAAATATAATCTGAGATCAGGCGTTATGAGCAGCTTCACTGTCTGCAAGTAGAGAAAATACAAAATGAGAACATTACGATATTTTATTTCCCGTTCTTTGCGATTTGGTTTGCTTAGTACAAAGGTTAACATACGGCGATGAAAAAAAAAAAAAAAAAAGCACTTCGAAAAGTCTACTGCGACGACGCGCAAAAGAAACGTCGCACGGTTGTCATAATTGAACTTGCTAGGTTCGTTGAAAACTCTATGCCGAGTCACAAGCGTTCAACTTTCATGTGACAGCTGTGTAGAGTCAAATTGACACCCGCATTAAATAAGCTTAAGAAAATTTTAAGTCAGGTATTCAAAAGTTTGTATTCTACACGCAGGTACTTTCTGTTGATTCTTGGTCTTTAGCTTCAATGTCAACACCCGCAAATGACGAATGAAAAAGAATATATTCAACGTAACCTATGTTGACATGACTATGTACGCTAGCACGGAACCGTTGGCGAGCGCAACTGTTATTATAATGGTTAGTAGTAGTGTCATAATCCTTCAGTTTTTGAGGCCTGATGCGAGGTGACCCGTTACTTATTTTTTGTATTAATTATCCGTTGGTACAAGACAACTAAAGCAAACAGCATAAGTAAACTAGACATCACCCCCCCCCCCCCCCCTCACTTGCAGATTATAACGCAATCAAAACACCATCCACGGGACAACCTCGTTCACGTCCCCTGCCCTCGTCAAAATCGAAGAGAACCGCCCAGGCCACAAAAGATATATATGACACTGAAAAATGTACAAAGCCGATGGTTCACGAACAAACCCTACGGCTAATAAAATTCGAGGCGAGTTAAAATACAAAGCGAAGTTATAAAGGCGAAACATTCCCCTCATTAAAAAAAAAAAAAAGAAGAAAGAAATGCGCGTGAAGAGAGAAGGAGGGAGAGAGCAGCGGAGGCGGGTCAGTGCGATTGATTGATTGATTGTCGAATTAATCAGCTAACATGACCCACACTAACCAGAACATATCCATGACTCGCACCGCGTGAATTGCCCGCAGATGCAGCATTCTAGCGTAGTATAACGAAAGCTGAGCAAAAAAAAAAAAAAAAAAAAAGACAATTGTAATGTAAAAAGGTTAATAAATGGCATCTTCAAAAACGTTAAAGGCATCTTCAAACATGGCCAAAATTACTCCCGAATCGCACAAGTGCGAGAGAGCCCCAACATCAAGCAACTGAAGAGAAGCAAAACAAAAGTGAAAAAAAAAAAAAAAAAAAAAAACAGAATGAAAGAAAAAAAAAAACGGTCCAAGGAAAAAAAAAAACGGTCCAGCACTTAATCGGTTTAAATTTTCTTGTATATACTCGATTAACACGTCAAACGCGACCGCCTTCAGCAGAGTTCAGTTCCGGGTGAAATCTCGCACTGATCACTAGCGCTAAACTACCGATTAACAGAAGCGGATAAGAAAAATAATAGAGAAAAAGAAATGGCGTATTTAAGACTGACACCATTTCGTTGACCTTTCGCCGTTAACAGACTTGCACGAACTTTACAAGTATTATCTCTTCTAAGTGCTATCAATGCGCGCGAACTATTCACAAACATCAGCCCACAAGCCGCACAACCGCGACAACTGCGGACGCTGAAAACGACGCATTCTGAACGCTTGAACAAGAAAAGACGCAACGTGATAAGTCCTCTGAACAAAACTACGACCTTGTAACTTAAACCATTACCAAAACTACAGGCAAGCGCAAACTGATAAAGTACTTGAGAAAGACCTAAAACCCACATTTAGCCAAACTGTCACAAGTGATTGACACGAGTACAGTGCACGATAGATTTCTTTTTTCTTTCTTGGAAGTATACGCCTCGCGAGTGTCCTTGATCAATGCCTCGATTTTGAGTAACGCGCGTCGTTATGCCAAGCGAACGTAACAGCTCCAGGGCTTAACCTTCTCTAGACGCACTCCCAAACCCAACAAAAGCAAACAAAAAGAAAAGGTGGGCCGCACCAGGCAGGACATCTTTTTTTGACCTACAACATGAGGCCACGATGCGCACAGCCTTGACAAGCATTTCAATGCGCTGATGTCGCCCAAAGCCCAAATTCGCTCAATATAAAGCCGTGCGAGGCGCCCGTGATAACCGCGAGCGTGGTACCGAAAGTCCCGACAAAGACAAAAAAAAAAAAACAATCACCAAAGAGGAAATTGGGCAAACGTAACCCAGTTCTATTTCCGCGACAGCTTCGAGTAACGTCCTCGTCGCCCACAGTACGCGACATATTGTTTTGTCCGCCGGCAATACCCTTCCCACTTCGGTGCATTGCGGCGGGCCCGTACTAAAGGCAACGGCGAAAACCGCTTCGTATAAATATTCCGGTAAAAAGAAGAAGAAAGAAAAATGTTCACGCCGTCAGTTACATTGCGATGTCACGAGCAAACGAAGGTCCACCTTACCCGTGTGGATTTCAACAGGTCACTGTAGGAGTACTCCGGGCACGAGTCCGCTTCTTGGCCACTCGACAGTAGCGAGAGCTGAAACCGCCTTGTCGGGCACACCTCGGCACGTTTTTGCTTGGCTGGTGCTTGGTGGGCTGTCTCGAGCTTGACGCGCCTCGGTTCAGCCATAGCAGCGGCAGCACATCAGTCGCTCCGCCGAGCGCGGCCCCAGGGAACTGATCAGCTCCCGCCACCCGTATCAAAGCACGCTGCGAACATCGCACAGCGCCATTTTAGATCACCGGTTTCCTATCCAGTCTCTCCTACGCGCCCGTCTCACTGGTGGCGACTACTAATCGCTATGGGACATGCTGTCGCTGGACGCTCACTACTACACAACTGACGGTCATGACGCGCAACTTTGCTGCACTTTCACACGCACTGGGACTTCGGTCAACGGCGTGACGGGCATGGCGCAGGCTTGTGGGGACGAAATCCTTTGCTGTTCTCGGAAGCTCCTTCGTCGATCTTTACGCACTTGCTTTCATCCCACACTACTTAGCGCTTGAGCCGAGTGTTTACAGTGTTTGCGCGGTTTTTCGGTCCGCGGGCCGCACAAATCTCTTGTTGTATTTGTTGGGTAACAGACGCCGTCGGCGCCCCTGTCGAAAGTGATGAAAAGTGGGCGTGTCTTGTGCAGTAACAAACCATAACCGGCTAAATCCACAAACACAAATCGTTAATAAAGTAGTTTCGACATAGTTAAACTTCTTTTGTCGCTTCCAACTTTTTTTTGCAATCTTTGTTTGCAACAAAGAAATTAAATGAATGTTTGTGTTAAACGTATAAATCATTATAACGCGGACCCATGGTACTGTTACGCCGTGTGAGTATGGTTAAATAATTTTAAATGCTAGTAACAATTAATGTTAAGTTCTATTATGCACGTTTGTTTGCTTTTTGCTGTTTTGTGCGTTTCCGTCAAACTGAAATCATCGTTTTTGATCGTGCGGCCTCTGGCGACTCACTCAATATTTACCGCCAAATGTTTTTTTTTCTTCGTGAGGTTTTAGTTTTTTTCTGGTATGTTGTTTTTGTCGGAAACGCATTGAGCTGGGGCAAGCCAAGCCAAGCTCACCAGTTTACAGTGGCGTGGTTTGGTCGGTCAGCTTGGTTGTTGTGCTGTTGCTCATCTATGAGAATTCGCTTTCAGATTTACATTTTCGCTTCACCACTGTAGCCGATAGCGCTTCTTTTAGACGAAATACGCGTTTCCAGCAAGTCGAGGCATGAAGAAAATCAGGCATTGCCTGCTGTAACCAATTGCAGCTGAACTGTGCTTGATCATAGCGACGGCTCGGCGCCAGTTCGTGTGTGTCTTCAAGCTGGTTCCCCGAAGCATTCAACATTACGTCCAAGGAAGGCAGCTCGTGGGATGTAGCACTGAATCAGGCCGCTGTAGAGGCCCTGTATTCAGCTGCTTACATCGAAGACTACCTCGACTGCGTTGAAAATCTGCCCGATGATGTGCAGAGAAACCTCAGCCAGCTCAGGGAGCTGGACGTCAAGTACCAAGGTGCGTCATCATTTTTATTTACAGTCGCGGCGCGGACAGCCTTGTTGCGTGCTCACGATGCCCAAACGCTTGGCCAAAAGACAGCGCTACGAACGAGGCAAGATTTGCCTGTGTACGATAACTCGCTGTCGCAGGAACAGTAGCACATAGTAGACGCTGTTGGACACGGCATTTTATCACTTGTTAAAGGCTCTTTGGCCAACCATTTCTTCACTCCCTAGCGGGTGTCCGATCCTCTGCAAGTTCGTGCATGTGTACAATATTTGGAACGTTATTAAATGGGCGGGATTTGTCTTTCGAAACCGAGACTGTACCACGAACTGGGTGCTTTCACTACGTATCTACCGTTAGTATTTTTTAAAATTTTTTTTGCGTCCAAGGTTTTTGTTTTACCCAGGGCTTAAAGTCTCTCTTCAGTGGAGGGGGGGCCCTCCTAGTGCGGCGACCAGTATGGCGCGCGCACTCATATACAGGGTGTTAATATTTAAGTTTAAAAATCGCCTGTGGCAGGTAGTTTAATTCTTATCCTTGAGCTGGGTTATTCGAAGAGGCGGACATGAGTAGCACGAGAAATCGAAACACATGTTCAACTAATTAGCAGAAGTTTACTAATGAACTTCTTAGTTAACTACTTTATGACATATTGCAATTTACAAATTGTAGCCGGTGAGTTTGCAAGATGCATTCACTTGAAATGAATTTCCAGGATGAAACCAGTTTCGAGATATTATTTCCCCAAGTGTGGGACGAAATACATGGGCGTTCCAATTACTTTTGTGCTTCAATGTATGAAACGGCATTCTGGTAAAAAATTAAGTGGAACAACAGTGCATTTTTACGGCGAGTTTGATGGCGCACATCTCCAGACTGGCGTCATTCTGGAAGTTCATTCCAAGTGGGTACGTCAAGGTGACAAGCTCACCCGCTACAATTCGTAAATTGCAATATATGTCGTAAAGTAATTAACTAAGATGCTAATTAGTGCATTTCTGTTCATTAGTTGAATATGTGTTTCGATTTCTCGTGCTACTAATGTCCGCATCATCGAATAACACAGCTCAAAATTATTTGAATTATGCTACCTGCCACAGGAGATCTCATAAAATTCCATAAAACTTAAAAATGAACACCCTGTGTGTGTATATATATTATAAAATTTTTTATGGGTGTTCTGCAAGTAAATATATAATTCTGAGTGTATTTCGGGCATTTATTTAATGTGGCGATTCAATCAAGAAATTGGCATTTTGGAAACATTTTTACAGAAATAACACGGGAGGTAAATATTTAAGCTTGAACTCAAAGCAAATTAGTCTAGCTGCAACAAAGAGCATTAGTCGCCTTTCGTCATTGACAATTTCAGGCACTACAATAATATATTTTATGGTTTCACACCTACTTACCTACCAAAGTGGACCAAATGCATGCGTATTTGGTATAACATAACACTCATAATGCACAACTAAATGAATGAAAATCAATTGTTAACCTAAAGAAACCTAGGTGAACCTTCACTAATTCACGAGGAGGCAGCTTCATGTTCAAGTGGCGCATGATACAGTATGCTGAGCCAAGAACCTTAGTCGAACAAGGGTGGTGACCGTCGTGTGCAGTGCCTCAGGGAAATGCATGCAGTAGTACGAAAATACCTGCTTTTATGTTTTTGCTCATGCCACATCAACTGTTTAATCGCGATTAAATCATTAATAGAAAAAATGGAGAGTTATGATTGGGGGGCCCTGCACCAGGCCGAGCCTCCCCCGGGACCCCCGACTTTAAGCTCTAGTTTTACCCAACTTCCCGTCCTTATTACATGTCGAGTTGGTTGAAAGCAGTGCTACCTACTTGGAGAACAGACATCGCATTGCGTTTTATTGTTTTTGTGGTACTTTTCCTTCTTTTTTTCTGCTCAAGGCAGTTGCACTTGTGCATTTCACGTGACAGCCACGACAATTACTTGTCTACACTCGCGAAAGCACGAAAGGTAGCCATTTTGCACCATGTACTGTACAACTATTTCTTTGCTTATGTGAGCCTATTATACAACATTTGCGTACGTGAAGAGGCATTCCTGTAACGATCACCCGAAAATATTTTCTGTCTGTGTACTTCAGTATGCACTCTATCGCAGCTTGCACTTTTGCCATTACTACTGCAATTAGCACAATCATGTTCATATCAAATAAAATCTGTAAGAAATGGGAAACATCTGTACCACTTCTGCTTGCACAAACAGGACAGACCACACTACGCTGTGCCTCGTGCGAAATGTGTGCATTATTTAGCAACAGAGCCGCCATGTGTGACAAGGTCAAACGCAAAAGTGAAAAACTTTTGAACGCTTCTCATTAAAACATCCTTTCCACTATTGCTGACACACATAGCCACCCCCTTTTTGTTCGAGATGTCAGCAGGCAAACCTTGTTATAACGCAGTCACGTCTTACATGAAAACAAATTCGTTATATCCGGTATTCATTGTAAGCGTATATTGGTTACATGCTGATATCGGTGAAAAACATTTGAGATTTTCTCCATCACATTAAGGTTTGACTGTACCATCCACAACCTGAGTGTGCACTTTCATTTGTCCATTTTTTTTTCTTTTATTCTATGTGACACGCAGAAGTGCTGGCGGAGCTGGAGCAGCAGAAGGGCCTGCTGGGCAGGCGCGACCTGGATGTCGGACGCAAGAAGGTGATGCTGCAGATCCAGCATTCGCTCATCAAGTCGCAGGAGCTCGGGGACGACAAGCTGCAGCTGTTGCAGCAGATCCAGGACCTAATCGAGAACAAGGTGCGCCAGCTCGACCAGGACTACCGCAACCTTGACCACGAACCCGAGACGCGAGAGGCAAAGCGGTCGCGGCGCCAACGGGGCCACGACGACGAACAGACGCCCGCGCCACATCCAACGTGCGGCCGGCGGCAGCCGAAGAAAAAGCGGCGCCGGGGAGCCTCGAACTCGGCCGGCCACCAGCAAGGGCACCAGCAGGGACAGCAGGGTCACCAGCAGAGGGGTGGCGGTGGTGTGCCGTCACCAGCCGAGCCGCCCATCGACCCCGATGAGCCCACCTACTGCCTCTGTGAGCAGGTCTCCTTTGGAGAAATGATCTGTTGCGACAATGAGGAGTGCAGCATCGAATGGTTCCACTTCTCCTGCGTTATGCTCACCACAAAGCCAAAGGGCCGGTGGTACTGCCCCCGGTGTCGAGGTGACCGCAGCAACCAGATGAAGCCCAAGGGAAGCTAGCTGCACCAGTGCGACAAAGTTACTATACTGATGGCACCTAATAAATGTTCCTCTACTTTTGTCTGGGCATGTGGTGTTACTTAAAGGCCAATTGCAATTTAATTTTGGGCTGTGTAAGAAGAATAGTTTCAGACTGTGGAAATGATGCAGAACGCTGAGAAACGGTTGTGGGGGTCTAGTATCACGCAAGAGTACCAACCACCACGGTTTCGAGGTTAGCGAGTCGCAGGGCCTGCGTCAGCCATCACCTCGCGTACTCTAGCGCGCGCGCTCAGGCCGTAAAAAGGAGCGTGCAAATAGGGGAGGGGGGCTACCGAGCGCTACGCACGCAAGAGAAGAGTTATTTCCCTGAGTTGGCGGCACCCATCACTGCACAAACGCCCAGTCCCTGGTGTGCGCGGGAATCAGAGGGCGCCCGCGCCAAAGGCCACAATACAGACAGGAGCGACGCTAGCACGTGGCTGGGAGAGCATGGCTCCCCACGACATGCCGATAGGAAAAGTTCCTGCGGCTATGCTGCTTGCTGGTTCTTTATTCTATGGCTTGCTCTCGCGATAACCAATGGGCCCACTCCGTCGGCTTGGGCCTCCAATAAGTGCGGCTCGGCGTAGTACGACCACGCGCTAGCACTATAGACACCGCTCTTCGGCTTGCGTCCGAAAAGATAAAAACAAGGTACGCGCTCACCGTACGTGCAAAGGCACCGTAGGCTAGCTCAAGTCTAACACACAAAGGGGCCGGCAAATGAGAGAAAAACGTATGTACCCAGTGCTGTCACGGAGAGACCTCCACCCGTGCTCGCTCTGCGGACAGCGGCGGCTCCACGAGCGTCCCCGCCGCAAACCACCTCGAGTGGCGCGTCACTGCTGCCAACCATGGTGAGTGGAAATGGAGAGGCGCAGGGACCACAGAACAGGTGAATGCCCACACAATGACGCCGGGGCATACCTCAATCCCCACACGGTGCAGCTTTTCAGCACAACCTCGGAGATTAGGCAGCACCCTCCGAGGCGATGTGCTGAGATTTGCGTAATATCCTATTGCAACCAGATGCACACGTCTGGACAAGTGCTATTTAAATGCTGTTAATAAGAAAATTGGACTACTATCAACCCTGCAGCTTTGCCAAGATAGCATCGATAGTATATACCAGGTGCGTGAGGTATTTGAGAACACTATTCCTTATCGCCATAGGCACCAGCAGGCTCATCATATCTAGGTGTGCAGCTGCTTGTTGGTTGACCCCTTATCATTCATACTATGCAGTTTGTTCAAAGATGGAAGCGTACAGGTTGACACAGGAAAGAAAACGCCATGCAGTCCTCGTCGCCCTGGCCGCACACCACAGCGACCACCTTTCTGAACGTAGCGAAATCTTCCGTTTACAAGGTGCGGACAGAACTGATGCGTTCTGGGGGTTATGTGGCATCTGTGGTGAAAAGGAAAAAGCACAGTCAGTGGTCAGACATCGTCAGAACCCCTGATTTTCTCTGGCGGCTGCAAGTCATCGTGACTGACGACCCAGTGAAGTCAATGCAGGCCATTGCAAACGAGTTCCAAGTCGCAGAGTCGACTGTCAAGCTCGCTGTGCACGAGGACTTGAGGTACCATTCCTATTTCATGAGGAGGGGGCAATTCATGTCCGATAAAACTCCGGAGAATCGTCTGCTCTGGTCCACGCGCTTGCTAAGCAAGTTGAAGGACCTGAAGAGCCTGGATACTCTGTTTTTTTTTTTTCAAACGAAAAGAACTTTGAACAATACCAAAACATTAACCACTGTAACGGCAGGTGGCTTTGCGCAAGCGCTGATGAGGTGCCAACAGTGATGCACACAAAATTTTCGTCGTCGTGATGGTGTTAGCCGTCGTCAGCTACGAGGGTGACATCATGCTGCCACACTTTTTTACAGAAGGACTCTGCATTAATGCTGCCACGTACATGGAGGTGCTTGCCACCATTGTAAAGCCCTGTATAGAGACTGTAAGGAAGACCTTATGTCTTTCAGCAAGATTCGGCTCCCGCCCACACCGTCTGTGTCACCCAGGAGTGGCTGGCTGACAACTTCTATGACCACATCACTTCCCACTTTTGGCCTCCTCGTTCTTCAGATTTAAATCCGCTCGACTACTACGCCTGGGGCGTCGTTGAGAGAGAGGCCAACAAACAGCCACATAATACAAAAGACTCGCTGAAGGCCACCATTGCTGACTCAATGGCCAACATCTCTAAGGACCACTTGATCTGTGCATGCAGCCATTTCCGAAGCCGATTTGAATCGGTTATTGCTCTGGATGGTGGATTCATTGAGTAATTGTGTATATAAACTGCAAGAGAAGCTTCCCAAAATTTTATGAGAATATGTCTATTTTTGCTGGAGATATTTTTCTCTGCCTGAAGCCAACATTGTATTCTCAAATACCTCACACACCCGGTACTATTCATTTGTAACAGTGAAATTTTGTTGCAGTGGGCATTCCATATACTTTTCAACAAGTGTGTGCACCACCAAATGAGCCTTTTAATACCAGCTCCAAGCAGCTAGTGCTGTCCGTCTCATTTCACTCTTTGACCATGCGTGATAGGTGAACAGACAAAAGACAAACACAGATAAGACACAAAGTGCTGTGTCTTTTTTGTGTTTGGTCCCTTAATTACTTCAGGCATTATACTTTGTTCACTGGAGTTAGTGCTGTGAATATGTATGCAAGCTGTGGCAAACCTTAGACAGCCGCATGACAATGTTGTCATCCTTCGCAGTGTCACTAACTTGGGGGATGCTTTGTTGAAAATAATTACATATCAGTAACATTTTGAGCAAACTCTGCAGCAAAAAATAAAAGTTGATGATACACGTGACACAAGTAGGTTACATTTCTTGATTAATTGCCTCACAGTGCGACTTCTGCTTCATTTTTGTGCATCCCACACCTCAACTTTTTCATCAAAGTTAAAGCGCGAAGATTGTGTGTATGTGGCGGCGGGAGTGGGTGAAAAGAAGCTACTAGGGACAAGCCACATAAGTGACAATTGCAGTGGAAATGTTGCAGTACAGGCATGGCCACTGCATTCCGTGGCAGTGCTCTGCGGAATGCCATCGCTGCCGCCTCTTTAAGCCTTGCGGTGCAGGTGCAATAAAATGGATAGGCAGAGCACCTGGTGCGTTGTCTGCTACAGTTCCTTGCAAATTTTGTGTGCATGCATGCAGCGTTGACAAATCAGCCTGAATACATTTTGTTTATGAAGCACTTGCATTAATTCTCAGAGCCGGGAATGCACGCGGTATGGAGAGGAATCGTAACAGATGAGATACTGGGCGCTTCGCCTGTCACTTTGATTGCGCCTGCGCTGCAAGATTCTGCTAGGCGCCAGCGATGGCTGCACCAACACATTGAGATATGGTGCCTTCCCACTGCAGTCTGTATAAGCAGGAGCATAAGTTTATAAACGAGGCAACAGGCAGTAGATATGAAGCATCCTTAGTACTTGTCAAAGAGTAACTCGCATAGTCAGGACACTAAAACCTGCATTTTACGTTCTGCAATGAGCCTTTATGAGGTGAACTGGAAAGAACATTTTGACAAGATGTCTGCAGCTGGAAGTGTTGTGCAAGCGTTGCAATTCTGTCATACTCATTTCTTCCAAAGAAACATAACATGCACTCTAAAATTAACTGTTACTACCTATTTACAGCCATGTGCACTTTTTTTCTTGTGTGAATGTAGAATTTCTAGGAGACCAATCAAGCCACAACAATTTTTATCTTCTCTTGTACTTGTAATTCTGGATGAAATATGTACAATAAAGAATCATGCTCGTTTCATACCTAAGCTTTGGAGAAACCCTCCATTTAGAAGCTTTGTAGTTGTATCTGAACAGTAAATTCTGGAAATTAAGCAAGCAGCAGCGGTGATGGTTTTCAAGGCACCTCCTTAATTGGTTGCTTGAAGCTTGGCTGGTTCTTCTTTGGTTAGTGTGTCTTTTTCTCGAATGAAGTCCTCCTGCAACATAAAAGTCCAAATTGAGAAGCTGAAAATGTTTAACATTATGCACGAGGCATATAGAAGAAACCACATATATGCACATAAGCCAAATATGAGGAGTCGAAGACATAACCAACACAGTGACAACCTTCTCAAATAACTGTTGTCAAGCTGAGAATTAGAAAATCTGTATTCTAAACCAAGATTTTACATTTCAGATTAGCCGCGGTGATGTAGCTTGGAAATGTACTTGATCTCCTCTTATTACATTGATGCACTAGAGCTCACAACATTTAAAATCAATCAATAATCATCATTTGAGTTTGTGAGAACAGCTTCACTGATAGTGTGATCCATGCCCAAGTTTATGTCGTTCGCAATTGATTACCTGATTGTATATCACTTTCACTAGCAGGGAGCAGCTGGGACATGTCGCCACCTCTTCACCATTCAGCAGGTCCTCCTAACAACGACAGGCACAAAATTAAGTGGTCATCTGAACGCACTGTTTCAACGACATAACCACAAAACAGAAGGAATAAATCAGGGGAGAGGGGAGGCAAGATTGCCAAGATCGCTTGCTTCATTCATTCATCGAGTACCTCCGCCATGTGCCTCCCGATTCCTCATCACCCATTCTCCTCACAATCCCCAACGTCAGACAAACTAGGAATTGTAACATTTTTGCGTATTCCTTACTGGATCGTTTCACACGAGTGACTCGCGTTTCTAGTCGCAAGATTAGAAGAACGCGCAGAAATACTTCTGACCTTGGTTATTTCGAACCTGTCCCCACATGGGCACGGATAGAAATACGTCTCCAATTCCTCGTCGTACTCAAAGTCTTCAATCTCAACTTCGTCGTGGTACACAGACATTTCACAGAATGCACTACTGCGAGGTAGGCAAGCGATGACGCTCGAAATTGAAACGATTTCACGTAAACTACGTATGTTCATCCATGAGGTGGCTCACACGCCAACGCAGACGCACGCGCCTTTCACGGCTATTCACAACTGGCTAGCAAATAATTGACATGTCAAGTAGCGTACGTTTCAGATTCAAGTATGTAGCTGGGTGCATCTGCGACTCAGGAGCCGCATTACAACGTAAGCGGTAAAAGCGGTAGTGCATACATGATACGCACCATCTTTAAATCAGTGTACAATTAATTGTGGCTAGCACAATACACATATTACATTGTAAAATATTATAATTATACACAATAATCTTTATGAATAGGAGTTAAGTAGTGTAGCATTACAAAAAAAAAGTACACTGAGTAGTAAAAGCACTAACGTTTGCAGCGCCACTATGTCATTGCGATCATTATTGCCAAAATTTGGCGGCGCCTCTGTTATCGGTTATTTCTTTACTATTTGTTTAATTGTAGACGCGCGAACGGATAGGATGCTTTCGTAAATTTGTTGTCTGCATCAGCTGGAAACACGTGTGCAGCTGTGTGTTGTCACATTCGCCGTCCACAATGTCCAATTTCCTAAGTATCGCTGTGTCAGTGACCTGCATCAAGTTGCTGTTCATAACTGCCTAGTAAGAACCACAAACTGCATTCGTGTCTGACTTTGTAAATCAAATTGCTCGTCGCTTTCATGACCAAATGCGGGCGCATCTCTCGTGCTGAATTCTTGAAGCCATATGATAATCTGGCTGACGCTTGTTCTTTAAAGGTGGTAATTACAACATTTCGTTTCCAGCCGATCCACGGACTTCGAGGTACACCGAAACTGGTTGGCAATCACTCACTCCCTGCCAACGTCGAAATGGTACTTCGAGGTACTCGAATTTTTGTAACGTTTAGCCATTGAAGTGTTTTTCATACCGTTGTTCTACCACTTCTGTACTGTCAAATGTCTGCTGGATTATTTAAGAACGCGTGGTTATTTGCTACACTTCTGACTAAAATTCTTAGCTCTGTTTCCAACTATTCAGACTATGAACATATATCTCACATTGCATTTGTTTTTGTTATGCAGAACACATCCGAATGGACGCTGGATTACCCACCATTGTTCGCCTGGTTCGAATACGTATTGTCCCTGGCAGCTCGATTCGTGGATCCTGGGATGCTAGAAATAGCTAACCTCAACTATGCCAGCTCTGCAACCATCTACTTTCAAAGGCTTACGGTTATCTTATCCGACCTGATTCTTATTTATGCCGTTTGGGTGTAAGTGCTCACAAAATGCTTCCTGCAGTGCGAAATTCGCAATTTATAGTTTCTAAATTATCTCGGATGAATTCGTGATGAGAGGTTCAAAGAGTCGAAACCGACTACATGGAACTTCTTCAAACCTCACATCTGTCAAACCTCACGTGTGTCAACCACACCAATCTCTACTTTATGTATCCCACAGTTGAATAGATTCATCAGTTATTGGCATTGCATCTTTTTACAAGGTCAGAGCTACATGTCTTTATGGTGCCTCTTATATATTTTGGTTGTACGACATAAATTTTTTTAATGCTTCTCTATAGTGTGATAACATAGAAAAATGGAGACTCACAAATAAACAGACTGTGCACTTGGCCTTCTGTGGTTAAATGTGACCAGTTTGGCACCAGATCGATCTCACTATTTGCAATGTTAAGACGTGCTCAAGTTACTTATGCGTGCTGTAGTCTGCAGTGTGCATAATGAAGTGGGCATCAAGGTTCACCCGTTCAGGTGCATCCTTAAACAGTATATTTTCCAAACTGCGGTTTGTGGACCCTTGGAGTTAAGAGAGTCGAAGGTGTCTGGGGGGGACCACACTAGAGACGCACCTCACACAAGCATCGTCTGTCGAAAGAGATATAGAATGAAAGAGTAACAGACAACATGACCATTTATGTTGTCTTTTGTGTGTGTGGTCTTGTTTTCTTTTTCTTTTTTTGGTCTCTGTGTTGCATTTGCTTTAGAAAATTCTTCCTCCAAAGTATTATCGTTTCCACAGGACCTGGGAAAGAAAGCAAACAAATCCATCCAACAAATTTTCATGAAATCAGTCAAGCAGACTGATGAACGGGAAAAATCCACACCAAAGCACCAAATAAATACAGATAACTTCACCGTTCTCACTCTTTTATGCTCCTGTTCACCATGATAAACCAAGAAATATGTACCTCAGGTCCTAAGTAATTTAATGATTGTGCTTCAATCCTATTCCAAATTTATTTATTTCACCTTTTGGGAGATTGGCTTGAGCTGCACCTGCATACGCTATCACTGAGATCAGCAAATTGATCCAGTTGATTTGAGGACTGAAATAGAATAGAAGCAAAAGGTTAATGTTGTCAAACCAAATGAAAGGTCTATTGTAAGAGAGCAAAAACGAAGAGAGCAAAGGATGATTCAGGGGTGATGCTCACAGTAGTGTCGAACCTGTGGTCACTGATAGCCAGTCATGTCAAGTGCAGTGGGTTCTTTGGGTTGTTATATTCATTCCTGTCAAGATTTTGTAGAAGTGGAAAACACTCATTATTTCTAATAGCTGTACATTTGCTTGATGATTTCAGATGGCAAGGGCTGATTTCACCAAGAAAGGGAGACCGCTCGTCTAAGCACGATGACCCCTGGCTCGATAAGACCACTGTGCTCTCAATGTTGTTTCTTTGGAACCCTGGATTGCTGCTCGTTGATCATGTGCACTTCCAGTACAATGGTTTCCTTCATGGAATCCTACTGCTTGCTACAGCCCGCCTCTTTCAGGTATGCCTGAGAGGAGCAAACAATAGAAAGATAAATCAGTTACCATTAGACTGCATTACGTAAAAATCATTTGGACCTTATATATATATATGATCCATGAAGAAATATTTGAAAGGACATGGGGTAGATATGACATCAAGGCATATTGCCTTCCCTTCAGCAGAAATTTAAGTAATATCAGGTAAATGCGTGTATACTTATTTAATTTATTTATGAAGTGTTGCTGGCCTCATGCAGGTTGAAGCTGGGTGAATACAAGACCCACTCGGGAGGCCTTCCTTACAAACTGCGCGACAAAACTGTGTGGAACACCCAGCACATTTTATGACAGGTTGTAGGTATGAATATCTCTGAAATATCACCGGTGGGCCATTGGAGTTACAGAATGGGTACCAAGGGAAAGGAAGCGCAATCGAGGAAATTTGTTGGCGCAAGTTAGAATCAGCTAGTGCAAGACAAGGGTGATTAGAGATTCTTGGGAGAGGCCTTCGTTTTGCAGTCTACATAAAAATAGGCAGATTATGATCTTTGAAATTAGATCCGCAAGATTTCTACAAAGAGCACATGCCTTTAGCACTGATTTTTAAAATGTCGATATGTAAGCTGAAGTAATAAACAAAGTGTTACTTAATAAATTTTTGTCATATAAATGTCTAGTAAGTGATTATTTCACAATTTTTGATGTCCAGTAGTATGAATGATATGTTGCTGGAAAAAAAATCTGCCTATCTCAGCCACGCTGTTTTTGAAAATGACCTTGTCTTCACCAAAACAGTATGTGCTGAAATGTCTTTATAGCTCAACACCTGCATATATGTTTCTTGTTCTTTTCTAGGGGCGCTGTGTTGAAGCCACGTTGTGGTTCACCATTCTGCTTAATCTGAAGCACATCTATTTGTATGTAGCTCCAGTATTTTTCGTGTACCTCTTGAGAAACTACTGTTTTGCACAGTCCCATGGAAAAGGTCAGTATTATGTTGATGCTGCAGCATCTTGTTCATCTGGTGCCCTGCCTCAGCCTGTACAGCTTACTATGCCAAGTTTCTAAAGGGCAGCTCAGTAGTTTTTTAAGCATTTAAGTTAATACCTATATACCATATTTGTGAGGCACTAGGTGCAGACATGATGCATTACTTCGAAATTTATTAACACAGCCATGAAAGGGCTACCTTTCTGTGTAATTTTGGCACAGATGATCAGTACCCAGAGTATAACATATCTTTCAAGTGTTCTTGAATGGGAATATCAGAGCTGACTTTGGGCTAATGCTTTCTCATAAGCGTGGAACTGATGCTTACGTTATTTTGTTTACGAAAGTTCAATTTAACCCATGAAGTTGTTTGAAGAGCCATTATTTGGAGCGTGGTCGAGCTACCCTGAGCTTAGGGCATGTCTTTTGCGCCCTCTGCTTTGTTAACCACCACTGCTTTTAACCATAGAGCTGCGTGCTGTTTTGTTTGTACCATGGGGGCATTTCCTTGCATTCTCTTTGACCTGCTTTTTGATGTTATAGCTTCTAAGAGCAGCCAAGGAACATTAATGAGAAATTTCCCTCTGTAAAATAATGCTATACCTGCATTCCATATGTTTCTTGAGACTGATCAGGCAGCACGATAATATAGCAGCACATTTTTTTCAGCCCCTCAATCGTTGCTTTGGAGGTTTCAGCCCATCCATTTCTTAAGGTTGGCTGGAACTGTGCTGCTGGTTTTTGCCGTTTCACTGTGGCCATTCTTGAGCAAGGTAACGTTCAACATTTTCCCTAGATGCACATTGAAAACTACTTCTCGTATCTTGTTTTTACTTCTGTAACGTCGCAGTTGCTCTTTGTTATTGCTAACAATCACTTGGCAAGTGTGGCAATAACCAAACGCGCAGTCTTTGTCAAAAGTTCCAAAACCATGTAAACATTTAGAAAGAGCAAGAAACAAATTCCTCATGTGCCCATGTTACCTGCACCGTCAGGTGGCACAGTCACGCCACCTCTATTCGCACCTACACAACTACAATGCTGACTTCCATCATTGCATGTGTGTCATGCGGGGAAGCCGAATGTTAGCAGATGTAAGAGCTGTGCATGGAAAACATAAGTCAAAGGATGCAAGAGACGAGTGTGCCTGCAAAATACAGTGGCTTTTGTTCACCTCAGTGTTGCTGTGCCACACTTGTTTCTCATGGTGTGGATTCAAAACTTTTGTCATTGACTGTTTACAGTCAACTCTCGTTACAACGGACCCTCATAATCCGACAAAAAACTTTTGTCATTGACTGTGTACAGTCAACTCTCGTTACAACGGACCCTCATAATCCGACAAAAAATGTCCGTTTTATACGAAGTCTGTAATATCCGAAACTTTGGTCTCGATGTCAACATTATTGCAAAGAGTGAGTCACGAACGTCCAGCATTGATAGTGATAGCAAATTAGTAGACAGCTATACAAAGTAAGGATAGTAGTTTTATTGACCGTATAAACTTGTAAGTGTAGGCATACAAACTAAATTAATAAGCACGGTGTCACGCGCACAGGTAAACATGAACACACCTCGCTCGATGACCGCGGAAACTCGCTGTCAAAACGCTGCAGTCAAGAAGCGCACCAGCAGCAGCGAGCAAATTGACCTTTGTGCTGTCTTGCTTCAATGCAAACTAAACGTCCAAAGCACAGCGCGTACGAAGCTACTGGCACCGAGCGCACTTCGTCCTTTCAAGATAAGATCGCTTTCAAGATACGGTGGCCACGCCGTAAGCAGCAGCCGCTGGAGTAGAACCCCCCTGCCCTGTGCCTCGCGCGCGCGAGATATTGAGGCCGCGATCGTCGGCTGACCCTTGCAAGTCTGTTGTCCGCCCGTGTTGACGCTGCAAAAGTACGCTTTATACGCCCGACTTTGCAAAAAATTGCCGCTAATTTTGTCCGCTGTAGACAATAGTCCATTGTAGCGTGGTCCATTCAAAGCAAACTTCATCGCATTAATAAAATAGGTATAGCAAACTAAGGTTCAAATATGGACCGTTATATCTGAAAGTCTGTTGTACGCGGGGTCCGTTGTAACGAGCGTAGACTGTATATGAATTAGCTTAAGAATTAATACATTGGTTGCTGGTTTGCAGCATTGGCAATTACAGAAGCACATTATATGCAGTTACAGTTAAACCTTGATATAACGAAGTTGGTAACAATTGGAAATTTTTTTTGTTATATCAAAACTTTGTTATATTGAAATTTGATCTTTTATGCAAATAAGTATGGTCCCCCGATTGATTTTTCTTACGTGGCAGGGGCTGCAAAATTTTTCGAATCATCGGGCAATTGGAAAAAGGAGATGCGCACCAACCTGCTCTTCACTCACCCCCATCTCTCGTGTGCGCTTGATTGCGTTACCATGAGCTTGCTCCTCTCCCCTCCTTTCCTCTTGCTCGCACTGGAAGACGGCGCACATCAAGTCACTATCCTTCTCGGCTCACTCTCGCATGCTGTCACTCGCACCTAAAGCATACAGCGCTTGGGGTTCGATGAGATCTTATCGCTCTTGGACTTCATTGTGGAACACGACGCTGCTCCGCTTCAGCAGGCACTCTCGATTGCACAGCACGCGATTTGAGAAGTTTGTTCACAAGCAGCCACATGTAATTAAACCATCTGACCATCTGCCTCCGCAGAAGTTTCCGTTTATTGTCCTAGTACTCCTTCGCAGTGACAGTGAAATTTCATTATATTGAAATTGTGTGTAAACACTTTGTAATATTGAGGTTCAAAATACATGTTTATCTATAGACAAGAAGTTATAAAAAGTTAAATACTTTGTTATATAGAGAAATTGGTTATATTGAAGTTCGTTTTATTAAGGTTTAACTGTATAGGCAGTTACTATGTAATTCTAGGCATATGTATGGCCTTGATTTAAGACATATTTCTAGATAAGATTGATGATCATTCAATAATGCTGAAGTGCAAGAGACTTTACTGTGGAGCGATACTGAAGTGCGAGCATATTTATTCTTTTCCGGATAAAGTGGCAAACTTTGTGAAGATAACATATATCAGTGTATGATAGACAATAGTATGATCTCTCTCTCTCTTTTTTTTTTTTTCTCACCGTGCTTTGCTAAGTAATGTACAAATTAGGACAGCACTTAAATGAAACAATGGCTGAGATGTTTAGCTGCTGACACTTGAGCTGTGAGCTAAGTTTGCAGCTCTTGCTATTAAAGCGAGTAAGGGAAGAAAACGCTTCATGATATATTGATATGTATCAGCACAAGTAAATAAAAAAAATATATAAATGGCCAGAGTTTTTGAATGACCTTCATTAAGTCATACATGCAATCAATTAGCCGGTCATTCAAGCAAACACTCAACTGAACAATCAAACATGCAATCAATCTCTGGGGTAGAATTTTTCTGTCGTCTATCCATTCATCGAGTCGGTTGTTCATTCAGTCAAACATTCTGTCACTCAAGCATTTGAATAAACAGCCATTCAGGTAAACAATCAGCCATTCAATCACTTGTCCAGGTCACAAAATCACTCGCAAATGGCCATTCAAATGAAGACCTAGCCATTCAATCAATCTTTTAACTAATCAGTCGGTCAATCAATCATCTAGGGTACGAAACCTTTTGCAGGCTCAGCTGACGCAGATGCTTCAGAGGCTGTTCCCCTTCAAAAGGGGTCTCTGCCACGCCTACTGGGCTCCTAACTGGTGGGCACTCTATGCAGCTGTGGATAGAGTGCTGGCATTTGCAGGTTAGAAATTGTTACTGCTTTCTTGCAAGTACATTTGGCATGCACTGTCTCACAGAACTAGCATGAACAGACCTTGCATAACAAAACATTAGATTGTGAGCTCATGCTAAGCTAACAGGCCGAATATTGTTTCGCAAATGCGTGAGATAAAGGGATTCCAAAAAGAAAAATTAAGCTGCATTAGTAAATTAGAACAATAAAAAAAAAAAGTCACTCTTACCATGTGAGGAGGCTTCATAAGCGATAAAAGGCACAACTACAAAAGAAAGGTGGCGACAACACCACTTCGAAGTTCCTGCACCAGCTCACCACGGTGTCATGGATTTTAACGGTTTCTGCTCAGGCCTAATTTATTTGTTTTCAGAAAAGATAGTTTATCAGAAAAGATAGCCTACATTGAATTCTGAAGGAGCCGTAGGAGCTCTGAGAACTTATACTGCACCACAACAGCTGTAATATTACAAAATACTTCGAAATCTATGTCACACTGACATACTAGCGCTGGGATTTTGGCGCAGAATGAATAAACCTCTTACTGAGAGAATATTTAATCAGTCTATCTCCAAAATGATCTTGTGTTTCTCTTTAGTGTCCCTTTAAGGAGAGCCATTCTCAAACCACATGGAATGAGTTTGATGCTATACAGCTGAAACTGACACTCCGTAATGGTGAACTTCTACATAAAAATGGTGGTATCAACTAGGTAATTCGTATTAGTGATCTGCACCATTCATTGTCAACTTATCCATAATGTACGAATACCTATTACATTTCATGTTGAATAAACTGAGAGCACACTGCGGCCCAAATTATCATTGTCGACATGATGACCTATGGCTACATTTTATAATAAATTACCGTGAAGTTGACCCTTTGAGGGTCACATTTTTTAGGAATAAGCATCTCCCAGGATCACATTTCTTTATTGCATATTTAAATTCTTCACAGTGATTAATTTCAAGAAAAAACCAAGAAATCATTTTTTAGGTGACAATAAAGTGACAGAAATGTTTTAATATGTGCAGTTTTATACATGGTTTATTGTTGAATACATAGGAAAACTAGTCAAATTATATTTTTATAGGTGTAATAACATTCACAGGTCTTATTTTTATATGTTAAATAGGTTTTACACCACTAGGGCCCGCATTTTGAGACGTGCCATTTCATTTTCCACTTTTATCATGTGTTGGGGGGGAGGTTTATCATGTGTCAGGGTGAGAACCAAGTAAGGACGATGAGCAATGTCCAAACCAAGAACAATGGTCCAGGAGAATGAAAAATGAAGTGGATCATCGGGGGGAGGGATGCAGGCCCAGAACACGTGGTCATATCGAAAGCAAGACATGGCATGTCAGCACTTGCAAGCAAATGCATGCAGTGGAGTGTACTTGTCAGAAATACAAAACCATGCGAAAACTTTCTAGTAACGAGTTGTTAGATCACTAGAAAAAGTTCTACCAGTTCTCTTGTGTAACGCAAAAATAAACACACACGCTGCACTATCACCGGTTCGCGAGTGCCCACCTGTAAACAAATTGCATGCTTATGGAATAGCCATGTAAGCGAGCATCTCGTGGTAATGCATTGAGTGATAAGAAACAAGATAAAATCACTTTTCTTGACGCCCGTAACTTGAAACAACATGTGCGAGAATCTGATTATAAAGTGCGCAAACGTGGCCGTGAGTATACAGCAGTAAACTAGGCAAAGCAGGAATGCTCCCAAGCTACTGCAGTGGCAGCATTATAAAAAATTTTCTTTAGAAGTTGCGGAAGGTTGCAGCACCTTCAGATGTTTCATTGCCACCTCATATGTATGGCCGTGACCACTTGGGATTTGTTTCTGCTGCTGTGCATGTACGGCGATGACCCTCAAGGGGTTAAAAAATGTACCATCAGCCATTGTTATTTTCTTACTAATAAGAGAGAGTTCAAGCAAAATCGAAACTTGGTAGTGTGAAGTCACATCTTACATGAAAACACTTTTGTTAAATTCGATTTTCGTTAATATTAAGTAATTATTACATGCTGATATTGGTGAGAAAAATTTTAGATTTACTTTCTTATACCCGTGTTCATTACATCAAGGTTCGACTGTGATAAGCCATTAAATTTGCTCAAATTGGTTTACGTGTTAGTACGTTGCACATTGGTGTAACGATCCTTCATGAGTAAATCTGTACTATGAATTTATGCGGTATACTTATGAACCAGTCGGGTGCAAGTGCTGTTATAGTCAACAATTTGTTCATTTCAGTTATAATTTGAATTTTTTGGTGCATCCCAAGTAGCTTCACTGGCATAGCTTTAGAAAAGGGTATAAAGCCCAGCAAAGTAGTTGCACCTTTTCTATAACCCTGTCTAGAACTATTCTTCAATTTTGATGTTTGTTAAAGAAACCCCAGGTGGTCATAAATGAATCTAAGCCTTCCCGATACCATCTTTCATAGACCAAGGTGTAGCTTTAGGACACAAAACCTCGCCTGTTCTTTTTATTGCCACGGGTCTTCAAAAGGGGCTGACGACGTTTATTGGGAGCGGCTGGGGCTCTGGCGAAAACGGCAGCGAGAGGCAGCTATCGAGCGGGGCGGTTAGCACGCGCACTTCTTTCTTCTTGCGCCTCTGCGCTTGCCCTATGCCCACTACTACAGGTGACATTTCCCCCCTTCCTCGGAAAGAGCATCGGCTCGATGCTCAAGAAGTGGTGTGGGAAAGGAAAAAAAAAACATCAAAAAAAAAAAAAAACAACACACGCTCAATGAAGATGCTCGCGCACAGAACACAGCGAGAGCTACAGCAGCGTAGCTAGAAACAATTCTCTACCTCTCTAGAAACGAAGAGGTAAGTGCATTAGGTGCAAATGGGCGCGTAAAAATCACTAACGCGCAACGTAAGGCTTCATGCGTACGACGTGAACTACGTCAGAACTAGGTGGTTGTCGGCGCCGTGTTTGCGCCGCACTGTCAGGAACGACTTCATAGTTCACGTCACTAATGCGGCGCAGCACTTTGTACGGGCCAAAATACCGGCTGAGCAACTTTTCACAAAGGCCACGGCGGCGAACAGGGGTCCACACCAACACTTGGTCGCCGGGACTGTAGCGCACTTGCCGGTGACGGATGTTATAGCGCCGTGCATCTGCGTGTTGCTGCTCACCGATGTGCAGCCGCGCGAGCTGGCGAGCCTCCTCAGCGCGCTGAGCAAATTCTTCGGCGTCAGTAGTTAGGTTCTCGGCGTCGTGGCACGGAAGCATAGCGTCCAGCATCGTCTGTACTTCGCGGCCGTAGACAAGGCGAAATGGTGTGAAGCGCGTTGTTTCTTGTACGGCGTTATTATACGCGAAGGTCACATAAGGCAGGATACGATCCCATGTTTTGTGCTGGACGTCGATGTACATAGAGATCATGTCTGTGATGGTCTTGTTTAATCGCTCCGTAAGGCCGTTGGACTGCGGATGGTAAGCGGTCGTCTTTCGATGCCTGGTGTTGCTTAGTTGAAAACTTTCGTCCGTGAGCTGTGCCGTGAACGCCGTTCCTCTATCTGTGATAACAGTGGCTGGGGCACCATGGCGCAATACAATGTGACACATGAAGAACTGCGCTACCTCAGAAGCCGTGGCTCGTGGAAGCGCCTCTGTCTCGGCATAGCGGGTTAAATAGTCAGTGGCGACAATCACCCACTTGTTGCCATCGGTTGACAGAGGAAAAGGCCCAAGAATGTCCAAGCCGACTTGGTCGAATGGCTTATGAGGTGGTTCAATGGGTTGCAAGAACCCGGCGGGCTTCAGGGGTGGTGACTTTCGTCGCTGACATTCATGGCAGCCTTTCACATACTGCTTGACGCTTGCTGAAAGTCCGGGCCAGTAATACATCTCGCGCACTCTAGCAAGCGTTCGTGAGGAGCCGAGGTGGCCAGATGTAGGCTCGTCGTGGCAAGCGAAAAGAATATCGTCCCGCAAGTCTTTGGGAACTACTAGGAGGTAGGCTCGATCATTCGGGCGGGCGTTCTTCTTGTACAGCACATTGTCTCGTAGACAGAAGGACGTCAAGACGCGACGTAGATGGCGTGGTATGGTTGTATCACGGCCCGCTAAGTGGTCGATGAGAGGTCGAATTTCAGCGTCGTCACGCTGCGATTTGACCAAGTCCGACGTAGTAAGGGCGCCCAGGAAGCCGTCGTCGTCCTCTGACTGTCGACTGAAAGATTCGGCGGGAGCACGCGACAACGTGTCGGCGTCTTCGTGCTTGCGGCCAGACTTATAAACTATGGTGACGTCGAACTCCTCTAGCCGCAAGCTCCACCGTGCCAGCCGTCCTGAAGGATCGCGTATGTTCGCCAACCAACATAGAGCAAGGTGGTCTGTCACCACTTTGAAGGGACGGCTGTAGAGATAAGGGCGAAACTTCGTGATCGCCCAGACGACCGCGAGACACTCTTTTTCTGTAGTAGTGTAGTTCGCCTCGGCACGGGACAGCGAGCGGCTAGCATAGGCTATTACTCGTTCAATGCCGTCTTGACGTTGGACGAGTACTGCGCCAAGGCCGATGTTGCTGGCGTCAGTATGCACCTCGGTGTCAGCCTCCTCGTCGAAATGTGCCAGGACGGGTGCTGACTGCATGCGTTGGTGTAGTTCAGCGAAGGCCGCTTGTTGCTCATTCGTCCAGGCAAATGGCGTGTCATCCCTGGTAAGGCGAGTCAGGGGTTCCGCAATCTTCGAGAAGTTGTCGATGAAGCGGCGATAATACGCGCACAAGCCCAGGAAGCGTCGGACGGCCTTCTTGTCGGCAGGAAGAGGAAAAGCTGCTACAGCGGCAAGTTTGTCGGGATCGGGTCGAACTCCTTTGGCGCTGACGACGTGTCCGAGAAACTTGAGCTCTTCATAACCGAAGTGGCACTTCTCTGGTTTAAGCGTGAGGTCAGCCGATCGGAGCGCTTCTAGCACATGCCGCAGGCGATGAAGATGTTGCTCAAATGTTTCAGAAAAGACAACTACGTCGTCAAGATACACAAGGCAAGTCTGCCACTTCAATCCAGCGAGGACAGTATCCATCATGCGCTGGAAAGTTGCTGGGGCTGAACACAAACCGAAAGGGAGCACTCGAAATTCGTAAAGGCCGTCGGGAGTCACAAAGGCAGTTTTCTCGCGGTCTCGTTCATCTACCTCGATCTGCCAGTATCCACTTTTCAAATCGAGTGACGAAAAGTACTGGGCACGCCGCAGTCTATCTAACGAGTCGATACGTGGCAGTGGGTACACGTCCTTTTTAGTTACGTTGTTGAGCTTCCGGTAGTCGACGCAAAAGCGTAGCGTTCCGTCTTTCTTTTTGACAAGAACGACCGGAGACGACCATGAGCTGTTGGAAGGTTCGATCACGCCATCTTGAAGCATCTCTTGTACTTGCGTACGAATCGCCGCGCGTTCCTTTGCTGACACGCGGTAAGGCTGCTGGTGTATCGGGCATGCGTCGTCGCATGTGATGATCCGGTGCCTTGTAACCGAAGTCTGGCGTACCTTAGACGAGCTTGCGAAGCATGCCCTGAATTCAAGCAAGAGCTCGTGCAGTGCTGCCTGTTTGTCGTTAGATAACTCGGGATTAATGTCGACGGTGCCCAGTGACTTGTCAGCCAGCCTCACTGGTTCAGGGGCAAAACATTCAGCTACGTGTTCCACTTCTTCGGCAAACACTATCGAAGTACCGCGGAAGAGGTGTCGATGCTCATTACTAAAGTTGGTGACTAGCAACTTAGATCGGCCATCACGAAGCTGTAGCACACTCCTGGCCGCACAAACACCTTGTGTCAGTAGATGCGCTAAGTTACTTTCGGCGACCACTCCACCTTCGCGCATTCCACCGCACATCACTTCGACTAGAACACTGGCTCGTGGAGGAAGCGTAACACTTTCGGCGGAAACACGTAGCGCGTCATCACGTCGATTGTCGTCGTTTGCGTCGATTGCTTGGTCGGCTGAGAAGGTGACTACACCGCCCCGTAAGTCAATAACAGCGCCGTATTCCTGCAGGAAGTCAACTCCGAGAATGACGTCGCAGGAGCATTCGCGTAGGACAAGGCAACTCGCCACGAATGTCGATCCTCGAATCCGAACTCTTGTCGTGCAGGTTCCCAGTGGAGTAACGACGTGACCGCCAGCCGTACGAATCTGTGAGCCATGCCAAGGTGTAATTACTTTCTTCAGAAACGTCGCCATCTTCCCGCTTAATATAGAATAGTCCGCTCCGGTGTCCACTAAAGCGCTAACCGCGTAACCGTCGATCACCACCGGTATGTCGAGCGAAAGCCGGTCATTCCGTTCAGTTGATGGCGTACCGGTACCCTTGTTTACTCGCGGCGATCGGAGGTCTTCAGCGCGTCGGCTGCCAGCGGCCTCGCCCCCAAAGGTCGCTGTAGTTAGTTTTCCCGGCGGGGACTTGGCGACCGTCCGCTCGAATACCGCTGGGGCGATGGTGAAAATCGCCTTGGCGACGGCGAGCGTGACTGCCGCCTGGTAGGCGGTGGCATGCGTTGCTGAGCCAGATAATCCTCAATGTCCCGAGGTCGTTGGCCCAGTCGGGGTGGCGGCGAATAGGCAGAAAAGCCCCGCAACCCGAGGCGTCGGTATGGGCACTGGCGGTACAAATGATCTGCCTCACCACAATGGAAACACAGAGGACGGCGATCCGGAGTACGCCAAACCTCTGACTTCCGAGGGGGCATGCGTCGATCATCGGCGTAATGCACTGGTCGCTCTTGCGGAAGCACAACCGGAGAAGCGGCATGGGGAAACGGTGGAGGCGTGCGTCGTTCCTCGATGTATGGCACCGGTTGGGCTGGTGGGAGTGCAACCGGATGAGCGGCTTGAACAAACAGCGGCGGGGACGAAGCAGGCTGTCGCAAGACTTCTGCGTAGGTCGCACGGTGGTGTACAGAAGATGCAGGCGCGGTGTTAGAAAAAGGAACGGTGGACCGGAGCGCTTGGTGCACTTCATCTCTTATTACACTCGCAATGGAGCTCACCGTGGCTTGTGGGGTGCCGTAAACCTTCAGTATCTCTTCGCGCACAACGGTGCGGATGAGGTCTCGAAGGTTGTCATTGTGGCTTCCGATGGCCGTGGACATGTCCGTAGTCGCGTTCACTTGCCGCTCGTAAAAGTTAGAGCGCTGCTGAAGCGTCTTCTCCAT